>NW_022595263.1:91876-197830 GCF_009176505.1 Sitodiplosis mosellana | reverse complement strand
ATTATCTCTTGAACGTTGTTGAAAAAATGCAGTTTTTTTCTTTATTTAAATTGAAGCATTTTGCATAGCTTGAGGCGCATTCTTTTAAGTATCGAAGAAATTTACCATGTTTTGCACTTTCGACTAGAGTCATCACCACCGTTAACAGTTGTTTAAAACACAAGAATAAAAACACCATCCGATTTTGTTATAGATATATTTTGTGAGTTTATTTGACAGTAAATTCCAATACTACGTATTCATATGATTTATTCTATTCTATGAATAAATTTAATAGATTTGTGTGTGTGTTTAAAATTAGAAATAAATTGTTATAGATTATTATTCTGCATAAAGATAGAAATTGTACGTAAAAATCTTTGATCTTATCGCGAAAGGGGGAAGGGAAGAGAAAGAATCGAATTGAAAAGAAAGGGTGGGGGTGAGTTGCTTATAAAATAAATCTTAAAAAAGTGAGAAAAGGGGGATTAAAAGCTATTAATGATAATTTTGTTTAAATAAATGATTTAAAGAGAAAAAAACGATCAATAATCATTGACAGTATTAACATAAATATATTACCATTTGATAACATGTTCGGTAGAATATTATTTCTTATCTAGTTGAAGTGTTATTTTTTTGCAAATGTTTTTTTTTCGTCATCTTTTATTCGCTTAAAAAAAATAAGTAAAATAAAGCTGATTTTCTTTAAAAATACTATAAAAAAAATCTGTGGAATAAAGATGAACTTATTGTTAATATTGTTGTATGTGTTTCGATCAGGGATTGGTGAAGATTCCCTGAAAGCTGCTTTTTTTTAAATCTTTGGTTTTTTGTTTAAATGTCCGCCACCCACAATCTCTCTCAATGTGTTCATGCGCAGACCGTCGATGGTAAAAATTGACTCTTTTGGATTAGTTTTTCTGTGGGGCGCTTCAATGGAATTCTCTCTGGCCGTTTAACATCATTTTTTTTCCCTAATAGATGCTGCTTTATTTGTTTGATTATTCAATAGAATTTGTTTGTTTGCATATTACACATTAAATGACATTCATAAAACAGTTAATATGATTGTGAATAATACTAATTATTTTGTTTGTCATTTGATAACATTCAATTTAAAAACATTTTCATAATTTTTGTTTTGGTTGGTATAATAATCTTTGTTAATTTGTGTGTGTGTTTTTTGTATTGTTTTAACATCGATGCTAATTTTTGTGGTTAATTTGTTTGTCATGTTTTTGTTTAAATATGTGTCACGCTCATTTGAAGACCCCTCGCCATAGTTGGGCTCATCATAGCAAAACCTTCCAAAAGATTATATTTATCCATCGTATTTTTTTTTATCTTTTTGTTTCCCTTTTCCACATTTAAATAATCTCTTGCATATTTTATTTGATTTTTTTCTCTAAATCGTATTTTTTCAAAATATTTAGTTGGAATTTGTGATTAATTTTCTTGTAATGTTTTCCGTTCATATAAAACTAATATCATATCAAATAACACTTTGAAATTGAATCGTTTAGAATTTGGCGTTCGAAAAGTGGAATAATGGAATGGAATCCCATTGCAGAATGTATTGGTTTTTGTTTGCTAATTTTAGCAAAACATTTAACATACACTCTGCATTTGAGATTCATACAAAAATCCATTTGAGTGAATAGTAAAATTTAGCTAAGAAGATGCGAAACGCCCAAATGGACAGTTTCTTCGAATAATGTGTTGGTTGAATTAATCATTTGGGCGATGATTCTCTTAAAATTGTCTAACGGTTAAATGATTTGTATTTTCTTAAGGTATTTTTCTATGTCCTTCATGCAATCCTATCAATAAAATGTCATCAAAATTTTCTTTCCCTCAACAAGCAATCAAATTTTTCAATATATGTTTGCCAAATGTCTCATCAAAATCTCTACAGTCACTACAGACTGTTATGTAATTTTTTCAAAAACCCATAAATGTAAATAACTTTTTCTTTGCATTTCTTTTACATTAAAATATTATAAATTGTTTTTTGATTGCACTGTCTGGTTTTTGTTGCACTGCTGCATTAATTTCTACGATGTTCTCTCTTTTTGAAAATACGATTATTACAAATATTTATACACTTATTGAATAAACTATGACGATTAGAGCCCGTTGTCGTCGGTTGCACGCCGTTCGTATGCACAATTTTGTGTGCAACGAATGAACGACGTTAACCGACGATTTCGATCTCTGGTGCATTGATGTCGTGTGTATGGTGTGTGTGAGTGTGTTTACGATTTACGTACGCAATTTGCATACCGCAAATGATGAATAGCATAATTGTGAATGAGTGAATGTTGCTAAATTATGTGCTGCTTATTGTTGTTGAATGTGTGCGATTGTGATTTGTGTCATAAACTTTCTAACTCTAATACGGACTATTCTCTATGACAAATGTGTATTATTTCTTTTTCTTTTATTCCATTTCGCTGTGTGAAAATTTGATTTTTGCGAGCACACATGCAACATGCGACATGCATCAGTTTTCGATTTCAAAGCTCAGTTCCTGCGTTGTCCCGTTCATATACCATATCTGACTAATCATCGGCTTATTTACATTGGCGATATTGAATGTGGCGGTGTTGTTGAGCTGGGCATATATTCCTTTAGCAAATCGCGAAGTCGCAAAATTTCCTTTCCAGCTGCCGCCAAATCCCCTTGTAGCGAAAGTTCACGCTCACGTAATCGTTTAATGTCCCTTTGGCATGTCTGCAACAAATCAAAAATTTTAGTCGCATGTTGTCAAATTGGCGTTAAGTTTTTAAGAGCTCGGAAGAGCGGAGTTAAATTACTTACCACATTCTGTCGCAAAAGATCCAACTTATCACATTTCAATCGCGTTACTTCCTGTTTTAAGCCTTCGATTTGCATATTTGCTTCTGGCGGCACCATCATATTCGACGCAACCACGCTATCCAAACACAAAGAACAGGCCTTTGTTGTTGCCTCCGCCGATGACATCGATTCCAAACCAGTATCGCTGTCAACATACGTTGCTCCACCATCTAAATTAGTGAATACTTTGAGAATAAGTCACAAATGCGAATTTTGATTAGAAATGTAGCACGGCAGTTTTGGGGAACAACTAAACACAACCATTTAGGCATTGTCCACAACATCGAGCGCATGCATTACATTACAAATACTACGACAATGAATTATCTTTACACACGATTTAAGATCGCTTTGCCTTACCCATTGGATCAAGCTCAACACTGTTCAAACTCGAATCGTCGCTTGTCTCAGACATTGTTGCAGTCAACGGGCCATTGCCGTTGTTATTCAAATTGTTGTTGATATTATTCGAATGATGGTTCGCATGGCTGTGGCTGTTGTTGTTATTGTTGTTATTTGCACATAATGGGCCGCGAGATGTGATGTCGGGCGACGACGATGACGAATCGTTGGTTGACTTTTTCGAATCGCTTTTGTTTGAGTTCGAGCGAGCGATCTGTTCATTACAACACGAGTAACATTCATTAGAAATCAATTCAATATAAAACGATAAAAAGTATTGTCGTTTTGGGCGACAAACGACCAATTCGAAAAATGTTAAAATTGTAGCTCACCTGAATATTTTCCATGATCGTAGCTTCTTTTGAACCCTTTTTGGTATTGAAGCTGATTCGATTTGCTTCACTGGCAACATTTGCGTCCACACTCTGGGATCGCACTCGCGAAATTAGCGCCTTTTTAACGGTGTCAATGAATCGGGATCCAGCATTGCTGCTATCGGATTTCGGTGTATCGGGTGCTGGTGATGTTGCACCACCTGAGCCCACATTAGCGCCTAAAAAGTCTCGTGTTTTCTCTTTCAATTCATCGACCAAATTCTGCAAAAGTGATGTGCGTGTTCTCAATTCAAGTCGGGCGAATTTGTCAGCTTTATAGCACGCATTTTCAGCATTGATTAATTTCGTGAGTAAAAATTCCTTCAATTCGGATCCCTTGCGGAATACGGCTGGATTTGGAAGTGTTGGGCCAAAGAAAGGCACATCATCCCGGGCCGTGACTGAAATTTTATATCTGGTGTTCGGTGTGTTCGGTTCCAACGGTTGGATCACGATGAACGCATGCAAAAAGTGGCTGGCAATCATGTCTGGCGAAAATGGAGTATTCGATTCTTGGAACACAATAGCGACAATGTCATTCCCGATATGTCGTTTGCGCTGCAATTGTTGTGAATCACCTTCGGTGAATGGGAGCATCGTACTCACGTGGAACATAACCTCTCGTTCCTTGTAAACCTCATAAATGGCTTCGTCGCCGGTGTGTCCATTTTGGATGTCTAATCCACCGCGATAGCCTTTGTGGTCCTTCAATCGGATGCGCTGGCCAAGCATATCCAAAAATTCATCAAATGCCGGCGATGAGTTGGTATTTCCGAAGAGTTCTTCTTCGGTTGTTTGACCGTATCGTTGATAGAGCACACCGAATTTGAAGTTAGACACCAGAACATGTTCGTCGTAGGCGGCAATCATACCCGACGCCTTGGGACACATAACTGGCGTGAAATTGTCCACATTAATTTGATCGTTTAGCAATCGTGCCATGCGAATTGGTGACGGGCTATTGCCCAAACATGAAACGGGTATGATTTCATGCATGGTGCCCGTTTTTAATCTCAACAACATTCTGATATGTTCCTGGTTCGCAACATTTTCGGTTTTGATCGATAATAGAACTGGTCCGAGTTGATCATCATCACCCACCAGATTTGAGTGTTCTCGATTGATATAGAAACGCCTATAGCATTTGGCTGTGTCGTCTGTTTCAATTTTGCTGCGCCATGCGTTGTGCGGCAAAACTGGATTGCCAAGTGCATCGAATGCGCATTCATGGTCGGTGCCGTCGACCCAGTAGCCGCCGTTATTTGGCAATACAATCATCGAATATGGGCCCGGTTTTGAGAGTGTCTCTTCGAGTAGCCGCTGTGATGCTGGTATTGTGGATATAATCGAGGATGACTGTGAGCTAACCGATGACTGTGAATGATACTGATGATGGCCATTTGACAGCTGATGATGGTGCAACTGTGGCGATGCCGGCGTCGAACCGGACTGTGATAACGAATGTTTCAACTGTTTGTGTGTTACATATTGCCCATTTGACGGTAAACTGTTCGATTCAATGCCTCCATGTGGATTTGGTACACGCTCTTCACGTGATCCCTGTACAAAAACACAGAAACAAAAATGAAACGTGAGTAAATTAGAAAATGAATTTTTTATCGCGTTGTTTACGAAATAAAAAACTAAATATAAAAATGTATCAATATGGAAATCAAGCACAGGAATTCAACCTTGAATCGAATTTAATCGGATCGAAAGTGGGGAAGGGTTGATTTATTATGCAAATTAGAATGTGGAAAGAACAGTCACCAAGCGCAAGGTTTTCGTATCGATTTATACATGTGTGTATGTTGTTCACATGGTATGTTTTCCACCGATTTGTTCGTTCATGCAAAAATCATTTCGATGGCATGTGGAAATGAAATGAAATTGCAGTCGAAATGAAAAATTTGTCTCCGACTCATTTTCGTCTCAAAGCCTCGCCCAATCGTTCGTGTACTGTACATGGACATCAGTCGAACGTCGGGAAATCAAAACCAGCACACGCTGAATTCTAAACCAATGTCAACTCTGACCTTCTCGAGCAAATCAAGTAGAAAATACGTAGAGAAAAAAAGCGGCCGCGCTTTAATGAAATTCATTTTATGTAAAGCGTATAACCTTCAAAAGGCTGGGCTTTGATTAACTGCGTGACATGTCTATGTCAAGGTGGCACTTTTATGCTTGCATTCTCACGCATGAAAGCGATAATAAAGTCACATTCATCATAACAGTAACTCATTTTCTTCTTCTTTTTTTTTGAGTGTGGATATTTTTTGCGACACGTGAGCCAGTTCGTCCCAACTCCATATTCTCGGTTTATCTGTGCGTACAGTCTGCTTACTTTATGTGGTAGCAATAATAATGTTATGAGCCTTTTTAAGGTGAGCAAATGCGATTATTCCACATAAACTCATTGCCGCTTTTATTTACGACACTCTTTACTCATTCATTGAACAGTAAAGATTCACCATTTGATGGCTACTGTACAGTATTACATAACATTAATCTATTACAATAGATTTTTTTTTGCATTTCACACTTGTAAAATATTCTTCTGTTTTCTTTTTCTTTTCAAATGAAGCAAGGAACAAAACAAAAATGCTTACACACAAATTGAAATGTTTCGCCCATTGTATTTCGGTGTCATCGTCAGATTTACACTCATGCTATGAAGTCATAATATCATTTCATTGGCAGTACAATGATGTTCGTGATATTTGATCATAAATTTCATGCATAAAAAACCTTGTGTGGCCGAGTTCTCCAGTTATGTCCTCTAGAAATTCTGGAGCCGAATGACTAATAAAGAGTTTTATATTTGTGTTTCTTCTTTCGTTTCATTATTCTGTCTGCAAAATATCGCCTCGGATTATTAATTGATAGCTGAATAAAGGCTGCATTCGATAAAAATGAACGAAACGAACCGAAAAACCCGAAACGAATGGAGACAATGTTGAAATGAATGGGGCAGCTGTCTGCAGTTTTATAGCAACGGATTTGTTGAGTGTGGGCTCGGAAATGATGAATATGCGGGCTCTTCGTTTTAATATCAAATTGTAATTTCCCACCACACAGATTCACATCACTTGCAAGCATATATTCATTTGCATATCGTAATCTATCAACATGAAACAATCATAAAACTTTTACTCAAGACAACGCAACAAATCAGAATGCGCTCGATTCTGCCAAGCATTCACATACACATACATTCCAAATGGAGTGATTCCACCATTTGGAATTAGTAATTATGAATATAAACACATTCTCGCACACACACACACACACAATCTCGCCGAATTACCATACAATTGCCGACGTACATGAAATCATGACGCCGCAGTTCAGTTGGTCTTACAGTCGGAGAGAAATATTTGAATTATTGTTCAAAAGTAACTTGTTCTGTGGATGATAACCATCGAACATTCCAGAAACGTTGAATCCAACAGTGAAGCTTCTGTTTATTCTAATGGTCTTTTATGTGGTAACATTTCATTATATGCTGCGATTGTATCACTATTACAAAATATAATGAGCGAATTTTATTTCAAACTTACGATTCACACACATACATACTCACACAACGAATCGCTGAAGATTCCAACGACTTTAGAATGATTGCAACATGAAAATTAGAATGATACCAATAAAACAACGTGTCGGACTATAAAACGCCAGCCAACATGTAATTTGAGTGAAAAAAATTAATCATCGGAACCAAAGAGAAAAGGTAACCACGAAATTTGGTGTAGTCTATCTTAAGAATAGCTATCATTGGTGGATAATCTTCATGAGATTGTACAGGCGATAAATCGCTCTTTCAATTGAGAAAAGCAAATGAAATTTAATTAGAGAAAAACAAAATGGGGAAAAACGGAAGAAAATCATATTTTAAAAGTTTCTCGAAGCACGCAACAGTGCCAATGGCGAGGATTTGGTAAAATCTCCTGTTCTCTGTCTCGCCGCCCCCTTTCGCGCATAGATTGCAATATTGTGATTACAAGGTAATACGAATATCGTATAGCCGGGCGCAACAATTGAATATGCACAATTACGCGTTAGTCTAGTGAATGAGTGTGGGTCGTCGCATTTTTTTCTGTTCACGCTTCGATGAAGCGACATAAAATATGGTTAGTTGATGTGGTTGTCGATGCGCACAATGTAATTCAGAAAAAAACCAATTTTGCTACGTAAAAGAATGTCGATGGAATGAAAGCAAGTGGAAACTTCATCGTTGGCGTAATCCGGATCAAGCAGTGTCGAGAATAATTTGCACTTTTATTGAATTTTCTGTTTGTGCACTTATCGATCGGATATGAAGAACACAAAAAAGAGCTCTACGATGGAAAGTTTTTTTTTTCATCTCATCCATCGGTTGGCTCCATAGCTCACTGTGTGTATGAGCAAATAATAATGGAAAGTGCTGGTTTAAAATGATTAAACAATTTCATAAATTTGAATGGCCAAAAGCATTCATGATAATTCATTAAATGCACAAATTTAATTAATGTTGGAAAAAAGAGCGAACGAGTAGACAAACGAGTACAATTGCAAAATTGAAAACTTTGTTTATGTGCATCACGATGGAAATGCGCGAACAAAAACATACAAATGAATCAAATGGATATTTTCCCATTCTACATAACGAAGTGAGAGAGCGCAGAGCGCGCGCGCTTGTTGCACTGAAACGCACACAATGGACCGGCGCGTCCTCCGGTCCGATTTGTTTACATAATCATTTTCGTTGTTTGCATGTGCTTTATCTTCGAATCGTGTGTGTGTGTATGTGTGTGTTAGTATGTCTGATAAAGCGCACAAAATTATAATAGATTTCATATTGTCGTTAACACAACCAAGATGTCATACGGCCGTTGATTCTATCGGATACAGCGCTATTGTTGCATTTTTGCTCTGTTGGCTGCGGTTGTCACACTTTTATCTTGCGATCTGGATGGCTTGCAAACTCTTTCAAACTGGCTTTAAAAACAAACGAGTACAAGCATTTGAGAAACATGAAATAACAACTGCCACAACAGACAGAGGGAAAAAAATTATCTCGAGATAACATAGAAAGTTTGCAAACAAATTACGTACAAATTGTAATTTTGAGTTCATTTTATATTTATTGTTTCACAGAGGAGACATCATCGTACTCCGTATTTTTTATTCAGTTCTCTCTGACACTTGCATTTTTTTCTTCTCTTCTCTTTTCACTTTACTTTGATTTTGTTCATTGTCATGAATGAAATTGGTTGCACTGCACATACTTTTTTGTGTGTGTGTGAAGAAACTAGAATCTATCGTTTTGTTATTTAATGATATGTTCCAAAGAACAGCGCCCTTTTTCGGGGGCGTCTTTATTGGCAGAATTTCATGGTTTCTTTGTTCGCTTTTGTTAATTTATGATGCAAGGCATTTGTAACCTTATATCCGCATTGCACTACCTCTTCGTCGTTACTCGAGAGCCGAGTACAGAAAGAGCAAATGCACGAATAAAAACAACCATATGGAGTAAATGACGAAAAGGGAATAGAAGAACACCGTAAATATTTAGATGTTTGCATGTCTTTGTGTGTATTTCGAAGTGAATAACACAGCAGCACATCTTCGACAAATTTACATGTTTCGAAGTCGTGAGAAAAAAATAATTTTCAAACTGAAAGGATCCTACACAATTTCCCATGCACGCATCCTGTTCTAAGCGAAGAACACATTTCATCATATGGTCTTAAGGACCCGAGTGTTTTTTGTGTATTCTGCATCTTAAGCAACACAAAACAGTGAAGTTAATCTTCTCCATCTACTATTAGAATCTCAAGTGAAGTCAGTCGAATGAAAAGTTTTAATTTTTCGTTTGTATGAATGGTTTATGCCCATTAAAATTCCATTCTGCACGATGCTTCTGTGTTACAGCTGACTGTGTATTTTATTCAAGACATTTTGATGGTTCCGAAACAGGTGAAATGATTAATATCACTATTATAACGCGTTCATTTAACTTGACTGGGCGCTGTGTGTGTTTGCGATACGATCACGAACAGCCGTTCATTTTCTTGAATTTATGTATATGTTCTAACGTTTTTCGTTTTGCTGGTTTTTCATCCATTATTTCCATTGTAACGCTCACCAGTAATACATAATTATATGAAGAAAAAACAACTGGTACATTCTTCTTTTGGCCCATCTATGGCAAACAATAGTGAGACGAGATTCGTGATTCATTCGAGTTCTTGAAAATAATTCGCTTTTCGGCAACTCATTTACTTGACATTAATTTGATTGGCAGATTCTGATCCTTCATTCAAGAAACGAATCCCATGTCAGCGGTTTTTTGTTCTGGGCTTCTTTGGAATATTGGACAAAGACTGAGTCGAACGAGCGGAAAAGAGAGAGACCGAAAATTGCAACCTCATTTGAGTAATTTTCGGCCTAAAAAAATGATTCAGAGATATTTGTTTGTCCGTTCGTCACTTTGTTTTGTGCAAAAACCTATGATGATTTGATGCTGATGGAATAGATAATAATGATTGAATGTGACCATGACAATGGAATTGGCCAATAACACTTTTCCATTGAAATAGGCGTCCAGATCCATTACGTGTTATTGATCGGTGGAAAAAGTGTGCTGAGTGCAGCCAGTAGTAAATGTGCGCCATGGAAACGAGGCAAATAAACCGTTTGTTCGACCGTTCGTTTTATAATCGACTTTGTTGAGCATGATTGCTACTTCATTCTCGTTTAGTCTTAATGCATAGAAAATTTACACCGTTCAATGACTTCCTTTTGGAAGTTACGAATTTCCGCACGTGGCGCTTTTATCAATCAGTATTTCAGTTCATCTACATCCAAACCAGAATAACGATGTCAATCCTCAAACCTCAACCTCCGAGTGTTTTCCATTTTGGACGATACAGAGAAGGTAAAAAACAACAAGTTTTACGATATTACATTACATCATCATTCCTTTGTGCAGTTGCATTGAAATTATGTGGTCAAATCGGTTTGCACTTCACCTCATAAGCAGAATTCAAGTATATGGACAAAGAATGAAATGGTCACTGCACGAACGGAACGGAACAAACCAGTTTGATGAATAGCTCAAGAGGAAAAGTAGCATGTAGCAGCAGCTAGAATAGATCGTATGCCGTATGCGATTTATTTGTTTTAACCGTAAACGACATATTAACATACCTAATGACCGATAATCGTATGATGTGCGGCCACAACGATGACCCATAAAGTGTAACTTACCGAACGAGTTTCGAGTGGCTAGAGTTCTAGCAGTGGAAATTATCATATATTATGTATTGATTTGAGCTATAGGAAATGATACCGACTAAGTGACGGCAATCAAAATGCTGATTAATTAAATTAAAAGTTAAACAAGTGTTGACACACATCATTCGCTCTCTCTCTCTCTCTCTCACTCTCTCTCTCTCGCTCGTGTGGTTCATCGTGTGGCAGAAGAGTTCATTTTGTTAAACGATTGAAAATAATGCCAAACGGCTTTAGATAAGATTATATGCGACTCAACTCATTTGTATGCACACACACCCCAGAGGTAAATCGGTCAATGCATTTTATTTGCATAAAACTCTTTCAATATTTGTGTGCCTGATGTTTTGTTAACATGCCAGACCGCACAGTAATCCATACGAAAATTGGAGCACATCACAGCAGAAAACCATAAAAATATGCATAATAAAAAAATGTGGCATTTAAAATAGACAGCTCAGCCTTCGCTGTTATGTTATAAGGTGTGTTAACACATTTCTATGCGCTTCGAATAAAATTTCGTTGGATTGTAAGCGTATGAAATCACGTCGGAATGCCTAGGCCCACACACGCATTAGGCGAAATTCGTTTGACGCGAGGCGGCAATGTCACTAAATGAATATTTTGAATTTTAACAACCACCAACAATTAATAATGAATGCCTGTACAATACGTAGATTCTACGACTCCTCACTCGGCCTTCTCACGTTTGCACGCAAACAATGGCGCAAAGAGTTTTTTCTTTGATTTTCTGTCACATTGGAATGCATTGAACTCACAACAAGAAAAAAACACGAACAAAAAAGAAATCAATTTTAATGTGGCCAATCTTTTCACGGTATTCATGCTATTTTATGTCACATTCTTCCCAAATGTCATATCTATTCACATTGAAATAGCATTCGTTTTTTCCATCTCTTTCCATTCCACTTTATTCGAAAGAAGGAAGAGAGAGAAAAAGCCAAAAAAAAAAAAAAACAAAACAGTCACACAATGTGTCAACGTTCTGTGGTCATTATTATTTTTGGGAATTGTTGAAAAAAATATCAAACGAGAAACGAACAAGTAAATAAATTGATGATAATTTTAAGAATTGTGTTCAACGAACTCAATGAACGAGCGCACTTTTGAATATGTGGCTTCGAATGAAAAGCCAAGATTCAAGTTATTCCGTTCAATAGAAAATTCAAACACAATGAAAAAATAGCCAAATTAGAAAGAGAACTCGTTTTTTTCGTTCGTTTGTGCTTTCTTCTTTCTCGTTTTCAAGTGATATGATGTTGAACCGATGTGTTCCGCAAAACGGCATTCCCAAAGTGTGAGAAAAAAAAACTCGTAGCACAAATCTAGTGCTTATACGTTGAACGTCTAATGATGCGAAATTAGTATATAATGTGATGTTCGTGCACGCAAAATATAATAAGCGTTGAAGAGAGGAGAAATGACACTTGTTCGCTGATTTCATATGATCGCTTTCGATATTAGCAGCATCTTGCTGGGGATGAGAGTACATTTTAATTACAACGAGAAAAAACTCTTCTATCTCAATTATCCATCGGCATAGTGCCCGAAATAAGGCAGCACAATTCATTCGAACCGAAACTAACGATGGGAACATTTTTGGAAAATTCATTGAAAATAGAAATCGTTATGCAATCATAATGGGATTCCATCTTGAGTGCGGCGGAGGATTATGATCTCTTGTACTAATTATTTTGTACACGAAAATACGTGAATTTTACCAAATTCGCAGGCGGTTTCAGCTCCATATCTCTTTCATCTGCCAGCAAGAAACACTCTCGAAACACTCTATCTTGCTCATGATAAATTCATGAATAACAATAGATTTTGCCATTTGCAGCACATGAAATACAATGTTAGACATGGTGAACAATGTTTTTGCCGAAAAAAACAACAACAAAAATGCACTGGAAAATTTATTACGTGAACAGGCCAATTTGCGAGCTTGAGTATATCAAATTACAAAACAATTATCTCATTACAAACGCTCTAACAATTAGAATTTAATAACTGTCGACAAAACTACGGAGTGATTTTCATGTAATTTAATTTGGACTGAATTGTTAATCGACTTAAAAGACTATGTAGTTTTTCTAGTTTTTTTTCTCTTATTTCTTTTCAGTATCGTGAAAGTAGAAAAAAAGTTTCTCATTTCATAATCCATTACTGACATTTTCCTCCCGAAAATTCGCCCCAAAAACCAAACATGTTTGCTACAACTTTCACGAAATGAGTTCGTCAATCTTTTACATTTTTTGTTTTTGTCTACTTTGTTTGAGTTTCGCTCTATTGTTATTTATTGTCGACTCTCAGTGGCAACGTTGCTCCGGTTGCATTGTCGATATATGCTATTGCTACCCCGAATGGCAAAAGAATGGATTGATATCATTTTGCCCGATTCTTTCGTGCGCTTAAAGCGATTTATTTGTATGTGTGTGTGAGTGTATATTTTCTTTCTATCGTCTGCTCATTCAATTTCGAATTTTGTTTGCCGAATGTTGGAAATTGGATTTCGTTTTGGAGATGTCGGCGTTTTATGTTTGCCGGTGCATTATCTATGAACCGTTGTACGGATTCAAACAAAAGAATATATTGAAGAACCCCATTGTTTATTCTGTTCGTATCGATTTTTCGACAACTATGAAAAAGCCAACAACAGTGGCAGCAACAAAAAGTTGAATACCGATTAAAAATTCAATTTATTTATATGTGAGCGATTCGAAAACGGGCACGCTCTAATTTCACGGGAAAAAATTTGCTCGGAATTCATTAGAATTCCGATGGCAGCGATACATAGGAATGAAATGTTTTGATAGATTGTTGTTGTTGTTGTTGTTGTTGTTGTTGTGTGTTTATATTTGCTTGTGCATGTGCCATTTGTGTCAACGATTTTGCTCGAATAGCAGTGTCCACTTTCAAAAAGCGGCCACTTTTCAAAACAGAACACAGTCCGATTTGCATTTGTTGCAAGTGTTTTATTTTCTTCAGAATTTATCTCTGCGTTGACATCTTCATAATCTGAGCGAGACATCACGTGCCTTCAATTTACACAATAGAATATAGCTGTTAGTTCAGGCGAGTAGTTCATAAATTCAACGAGGATTGTGTAAACTGAGAAGAAACGGTGTCGTTTGTCGTTCGACTAGAAAAATTTCTACGTCTTATATCTTTTTCTTGATCGTGCGGACCCGTTGTTTACGTTACAATTTTACAACAACAACAACAAAATATAGCGTCTCGCGATAACATCAAAAGATTCTATTCGGTTGACATTTCAAAAAGTATCGTTGTTTCATCATCATCATCATCGCCATCGACGTTGAAAAGGGCAAAACCCATTTTGATCTTTTGCAGTGGGAATTGAATATTATGCCCTAGCGATAGTATCATTCTATGAGTCCAAGTCAAAAGAATTATTTATGAATTTTAATGAAATTCGTTTCGATCGTTATTCCGTATTGCTTGCGCGCATCCCAATCAAAACAAATCCATCTTAGATGCTTATGTGATAGGATTTATGTGAAGAAATGTCCGATATCGAGAAGGGAAAAATAATGAAAAGAACAAAGAACGACACTTTCTTCACAAATCCAATTTCTCTTTTGTGAACTGAGAAAGAGACGAGTCAGATTTTTCTGCTATTGAGCCAAACCGAAAGAGAAAACACAAAAATCGGAGAATAAGCATTCATGTGTGTGGCATGTTTTTTCTTTCAGTGCTATCGTTCTGAATTGACGTGGAACGAAAATTGTGCAAAGAAGAAAAAAATAAATATAAAAATTGAGATAAAAAAAGTATCAAAAACGATACACATTCTCGCATCAGATGTTCAATGAAAGTGTTATGTTCCAGGCAATTTTCAGAATTGATTTTTTCTCCTTCTTCTTGCTTTGCTGTGTGCATTACAAACAAAATATGTGCAAATAAAAATGAAAGGCTTACATTTTTAGCCATTGCCATTGAGAGAGAAAAGTTTATAAAGTGATATATCAAGTTGAAGCTCTAATTCAAAACCGACCTGATTTCAGCCGGCAGCAAGAAGACAAACTTCTTGTTTTACGATACGAGCAAAAGCACTTTAGTTTTTACTGTTGTGTGATGCGTGAGAATCAATTGAAAGAATGAATGGCAGAGCCGGTTGACTCTGCTCTCTTTTTTTCTGGTAGCAAAAAAGTGAAAGAAAATTGGAGAAATAGGCATTTGACACGTAATTATGTGACCCACCTAGAGATAAGACGTCCCCAGCAACAACACAAAATTCCTCTTTTTTGGGTATGCTATAATGACCACATATGAATATCGACACAATGAGAAAGGTCGCAATCACTGTGCTTACCAAATTAAGAGCAAATGCTTCATCAAGTGGCATGAAAAATGTGATTTTTGACTAAAGGTATTAATAAACAATTTCTGATTGTCTTTCAGGGATAAATTTGTTGAGCTTTCTACAAAAATAAAGGGAAATCATCTCGATGTAAATACAAATAAAAAAATTTCCGGTGTGACGTCAATGCCATGAAAAATGCAGGTCTATTTTCGTGGAAACTAGAAAATTGACTTATATGTATATATCTCCGCATTCTTGCCACCTTTGTTCCGACGAAAAATGGATGAGTACAATTCAAATTTGGCGATCGAAAAAAATGACTTTCTCGTATTACGGCGGTGGTGATGATGTTGCCAGACAAAGCCGAGCACAAAAGGTGCACAATTTGTTCAAGTGTTTTCAATTTATCGAAACGCCAACTTTTTTATAGAATAAATTGCTCAAAACACAGCGATAAATACACGTAGTATCTGACATCGGAAAAAAGTTTTCGCAATCTATGGACTCTTCTAAGAATATTTGCCCCGAAACAACCATGAATCTGCACTTTTTTCGAAGCATGTGATTTTTTGTTTGTTCCTTTTTCCTCAAGATTGCAATTTTCCCATGTTTGAGCTGTGCCAGTTGCTAAGCGTGTGCTGAGATTGTTTAAGCTTTGTCTTTGGTGCGAAAGGCCCTGGAATGAATACAAATTTAACTGTTGCCATTTGACACGAGCTGGAATATCATTTATGATAAAGGCAGTAAGCATTATTAATGACGGAAAGTGTGAATTCAATCCGTATCACTTCGGTCTTTAATGACAAGCTGTACGGGTGCGAAAAATAAATAAATAATGGTTTTATAATCGCTGGTACGTGGTGGATCTGTTTAGAATCAAAACAACATCGTGAATATCATATAAAATAAAGCAGATTGCTTTCAGAAATAGAAAGTACCAAGTAAGTAGTTAAATCGTGTGCTTTTTCCCATATTCGAAAATAGAATTTTCGCCAAACAAAAATGTGTGCTGCATTCTATATATGCCCGCCTTGCGAATGGACTTGAAAACACGCGTTAAGCTGCAAAATAAGCAATTTCCTTAGAAATGGTGCGATTTCAGTCGAGCGGAGCGAAGGATCATTGTTTGAATACGTCGAATTTTCGTTTGATATTGTGAAAGCAACATGTCTCATGATTCATTGACTCGGTGAAACGACTAGCTATGCGGCACACAATCTGCTAACAGAATTCGGAAACTCTTCTCAATTCAAAAGCATTCTTGAATCAAATGTTTTGACATGTGGAACGATAAAACGGTCCAATTTGTTGCCAATGCTTTTGTGTGCTTTCTTTTTCTTCCATCGTCTTCGCGTTGCTGCTGCGCGTATGTGTGATTTCACTTATGCGCATTGTTTCCATGAATAGCCACCACGTTCGATGGTCCAAAGACGGCGCGACGGAATAGAAAGTACCAAACTCATTTCACAGCATTAAAATCGTTTCGAATTATAGTGATTAGCATGAAAATATGGTGCGAGAGTGAGAACGAGTGAAAAAGTGCGGCCAGTCAATGAAAACGTTGTGTTTGCTTCTTTTTTCTTTGACAAAAAAAAGCTAAATTGGAGTAAATTATGTTTTGTAATAACAACAGTCAAATACAGTTATGTATATAGCGCCTACTGTGTTGAATGTTTGCCCACCACCGCGTCATCGCCGCCGTTGTTTACAGCAAACGTATGCACAATACGCAAATGTTTTTAATATAAACATAATCTCTTTATTGGCAATTTATTATTCATTTTTATTTCGTCGATTTTCGATTTCATTCGAATTCCCCTAATTCGGAGCCTCGCTGCTCAACGCTGAGTACGTGAACGAGCTCAGTTTCACTGTCAATGCATTTCGTTGTCGCGCCGCGCGCGAATGGCAAATGAAAACCATTCACCTAGTTCAGACAATATGGATTTGGGTTTTTCTTTCTTTGGATAAAATAACAAATCAACACACTTACGTACATATTTAGCCAATTTCGATCATCGTTACTTTCGAACCCATTTTTGGCCTGATCATGACTATTTTCTCTGCTCACACAGTCAACGGCTATCGACTTTTGGTGGGAATATTAATTGGCTCCGAGTATAAGGTATCGCTATTTTTATTATGTATTTAGTGTTTAGCATTTGTGTGTTAATCGTTCGTCCGATGGAAATTAAGAAAATTCCTTCGGCTTAAATGTGCTAATCATCGGTCAATAAATGAGTAGATTGTTGTTGTTGGTTTTTTTATAGAACAATTGTGGCGAAATATGCTCGTTATTTTTTTCGGTCAATGCGAAAGAACGAAATTATGACTTTCAACGCTCTTCCTTTGAATTGTTTCTTGTCTGGATGCTAATTGAGAATAACAACGGAACACCGCCATAATATTTGAACGCGTAAATCAAAATCGCTCAAGTAGATCACTCGCTTCAGAATTTTCACGCGCTATGATTTTTAATCTATTTTTAATACCAAATCAGCGAGTTTTTCTTTCGTTCATTCAACGTGAGGCAAACCAAATGCGATAAAAGTTTTCCATTTGCAAATAAGAATGTTCTTGAGATTGCAGCACGTTAAGCATTTCCATTTTAATTGCGGATGCAGAACGTGATGTGAAATTGAAAAAAAAAATTGTGCGAGAGATGAAATATACAGTAGAAAACATTCAAGTAGCTGGATTTTCCGCTTAAGTTGCCGCGTTAGTTTTGATTCTCGACAAAGTCAGCCCGAACAAACGCGCGATTCTCCTCACATGTACTCACTCGTAAGTATTCGCATGAAAGCGCTTAAAATCAGTTACCATGAACATTTTGAATAGTCAGCGCTTACCTGAAATGAAAAGAAAGACGGAAAAAAATTAGTAAAATCAAACCGACGTTGTTGTTGTTGAGTATTTCGACATCGTGCAGAAAAATAAGCATGAAATTGTCGACATTTTCCGAACAGATGCTGAAAAAAATGAGTGACAAACGTGTGGCTGCGAACCGATTTCGGTCGGAAAATTGCTCATTCGAAATGGCACTATTTCAAACAGCGGATGACGAACGATGAATTCTATCACAAGATCTACTAAAAACAAAAATATGTCAACGTGTTTTATTGTCGAACAATTTACGAGCTAAAATTCCTGAAAACGCTTTTATTTCGGAAGAGGCGAGATTAATCTTAGTTCTCGCGAAATGGTGTGACACAGTGTAAATGGTATTTGATTTATGCTGTTCTGCTTTCTTCGTCTCCATTCAGATATCAAAACCATTTCACACTGTATTTAGTGAATGAGTTCTCTTGTTGAGAGGTTCTCGATCAATTGACAAAAGACCAGCTGAAAATGACGTAAAATCCATTTGAAAAGCTCAATATTTTTTTTCTTCTACTTTTTCATTATTAAATGAAGTTCAAACAACATGTATTGGCTATTCAAGTAATGAAAAGTAAGCGGTCGATGAACTAAACTCGATCGGTTGAACGAATAAAGTCATACAACTTCTTATTTTAAAAGGCAATACACTGTGAGCGTGTATTTATTTTCTTTTATGATTTTTCTCTTTTCATATTTTTTTTTATTCATATTATTATTGAATGACCATATAGTGTTACGCGGCAATGACTTCGCGCTTGCCGGAGACGCTGATTACAATAGGCTTTTGGCGTGCTTACACGGGGCCAATATCGCGAAAGTAAAAAGAAATTTACAAATGGCGACACAGAAACAGTTTGTAATCATCGATCAATGTACATGTTTTTTTTCAATGTGCTTATTTGAAGAGTTTCCTCAACTCTTGTGTCGGCTTATTAATGGCATTTGGCGTGCTTCATTTTGTTGAGTGGTCAATGTGCCTTTTTTAATATTCACTTATTCATAGTGAAGTTATTTTAATTCGTTGTATGAATGATTCGGGCAAATCTACGGTAGAAATTAGATGCCAAAAATGATAAATGGAATTTTGGGTTCGATGGGCTGCACGGCATATGTTTGTAACAATCATAAATCCGGATGTTAATCAAATAAATTGTGATTTCATGATGGGATTATAGCACAAATATCAACAAATCAAAAAGCAATAGAGAGTGATTATCAATTCATTTGGCATTGTTCTTCTCGATACATTTATTGCTTGTGTAGCAAGCATTTGAGTTCATGTTCAATGTTCAATGTGTTCGTTCGACGTCAGACAGCAATCAGACGTATAAATAGCCGAATTGATTGTTTGGCAAGAGCAATATTCGAAGCATAATGTATATCGAAAATTGCATTCGAATGCCGACGAAGAAAAGGAAATCAAAATCGAATCGTAATGTAATATTCATAGTGGAATTTCATCGCACAACATCGATATAATGCCATGATACATCCTGCACAACGTCAATTTTATTATTAGACCGTGTGGTTTTTTTTCTTCATCTTTTATTTATTTTTACTTTCTCTAATGAGTGGCTGTCTATTCCCGAGTCCTGGCGTATTCACGTGACCTATATATATACTCTGTATGTGTGCAATCTACCAAGGTGTGACTCATTCAATTCACTTTTGAAATAGTTCAACGACGTTCTGAACGTTGAGTATAAAATCGATAAGCAAAACCGGGAGTATTTATGCGCCGAAAGGGCGGCATTTCTACTAATTGCTATTTATTTTAGCTTTTTTTCCTTTCTTCTGATTCATCGCTCAACCGAATCGACTGAATGCAACTTAAGGCACGGCACGGAAGTGTTCATTTAGTATTTTCTTTTTCCATTTTGTAACACAAATATATGTGTGTCCATTAAAACGGCCTGCAGTTGGATTCGTATACCGCAAACCATGATAAGGTGAAGTTTATATACATGTAGGAAAAAGGGAATGGATTTTGCTGCAGAATGTTGAGTCAGCGTCAAATGAAAATAGAAAAATCGTTTTATGGATGGAATTAAAAGTGGTAATGTGACAGAAGAAATGAACCTTATTCTGACGGTTTTGGAAAAATGTTCATCGTGTTATTTTGGCCCATAGTAATTAATGCCATATTTAATTTGGGCTAATGATAATGAGCCCACCGATGCGGTTGCCAAGACACATACACCGAGAGAGAGAGAAAGAAGTTATGATGAAAGAATACGCGCGAGTACAAATGTTTGTCATGTTGTAAATAGAGTCGGGAGAAATGAAATGAAACGCGCTAGAAAAAAGGGAGAGAGAGAGAGAGAGAAAAACATCTGAGAATAATATTTTTTTCTGCGAATGGTGCAATGTCTTGTTTCTCGCTTAAATGACATGGGCTATTACACTGAATAGGCACGATGACCACATCATAATGGAATGCTGTAAACGAAACGTTTCTCGCACCAGTGGAGAAATATCAGTGGCCGAGAGTTGACACGTTTACACAATTTAATGTATCACGCCGTGTTTCGATTAAACGTGCTGGCATCTCATTCCATTCACTCTGCGACATTGCCATACAACTAATTATGTTTTTATGCGACGTTTGAGCTCTCCCCAAAGAAATATCTCAATTATCTGCCTGATTCTGTGCACAGAATGTCGAAATTAATAAATCCGTTTCCACCCAATCATAAAAAATATATGAAAAATGATAGCATCGAATAATTTGTGTCATGTGAAAATGTTAATTAATCGATTTATTGCCTTGATCATCTTATCAATGCACATAACCACATAATCATACCATTCCATTTATCTATATGCACCTTATCATAAAATTGAATCAATGGAAAGGTGACGGTAAAAGTATTATTCACACATAATAAAAATGAAAATTTTGTTTTATTTTTTTTTTATGGATGAACTGCATTTGGGATTATCGTAATCAGCCGAGGGTACAATGTATCAAATGTCAACTTTATTCAAATGCGTTTTTTCACACTCTCTCGCACTGGGCCACACATCACGATTTATTACGGAGTTTTTCCTTCTCATTTGCTTTTGGTAATAAAATTGTGTTTGCATTGGTCTCGTGCTATCGCATATCAAGATATTTTATCGGTTTGCCAAAGAGTCGTTCGCATGTCAACGGTTCGGGCGAACATTTTTCTTCATATTTTCTGCAGTTCGTACATTTTATGCGATTCAATTGTACATTTTATCAAATTTATTGGCACAAACGGCTGAAAGTATCTACAGATAAAATTTCATACGAAACGAGTACGAGATAACGACGTGCATGTATGTGTATGTGTCAGCAGAGCGGCTGCCAAATGGAGTGATGGCCAAGACAAAAGAATGGAAAGCACGAAGTGAGCAAAGTGACTTGATCCACATGCCCACATTTAGACTAGAATCAATATTTATGGCCTGTACAAACGCAACGCGAGCTCTTCTGCCCGCTCGCTCGTTCGTTCGTTTGCTGTCTCGCAGTGCGTTTGTGGTGATGCACTGGTTTTATCTATGTCTGAACTACATTTACGCATTTTGTTGAAGTCTCCCCAGCGGAATATCATTCTTGAATGCGCAAACAAACAAGCAACAATATCACGGCTTGATATCACAACTTGGTATCGATATATAGTTGCACAGTAGTTCCATAAGCATTTTCTCTTGCTCCACTATATACTAGTGTTTTTTCCTTCGCGTCAGTAGTAAGCCTATTATTCCAAGTATGTCTATTTTTAAACCCGATAAATGACAAACAAATATATCTACGCTGTTCATGTTTTCCATTGACTCATATTCTTGCGCCAGTTCATGATAGACAGTCATTGCGGCATTTTCTAATAGAATATGGATTTTTTTATTGTTGCTCTCAAAGCGCGTCTCGCGGGCAGACACTTTCTCTTGAGCTTATTGGAAAGCAATTTCTTTTTGAATTCATTTTAATGTCGCTCATATTTAACGATCATATGATGACTTATCGTGAATCAAGGAACTAAGATAAGATTCTTAGCGAGAAAAAAAATGCACTCATACATGCTAAGGATCAACCCAACCTCGAAATGTAAATGCGACGTTCTAGAAAAACGTATTACAAAATATGGTTTTATAATTCATTATGTGCCAGCAATCATTTGTCATTCGGTCATGTACGACTTTCTTTATGTGTGAGTGTGTTTCGATATGGTTATTGTATAAGGCACGATTTATAATTGCCTCCATTCGGCGTGCATACGATTATAGCCCCAATGTCGAATGGAATAGTGCGTAACGAAGAAAAAATTCGAACAAGAAAACCGTTTAATGGAAGAAAAACTTTGTCGAACTAAATGATATAATTCATTTTACAAATGTGTACGATTTCATGGTACTTAACAAACAATTGCAATTATTAAGTGTATTTGATTGGGCACAATTTAGTGAGCGCCATGCTTCAGTTTTCTGGATAAGATCTCTATTGCTCACAATTACATAATCACTTGCAATGCAAGCAAGTTGATCATACGACCGTTCATGATGCTTATTCTATCTTCCAGACTGCATCATAATCTAGAATTATACGGTTTATAATGGGCCATCAAAGCACATGTTCAACGCATCAAATTAATTTCCAGAAGAAAAACAAAACTAGCTCGAAAAAAGCGTAGCTTGCATGTCACTACTTCACTTGTTCTATTCCATTAGCAAATGGTGGAACACAAAATTCGAATTACGGCGTAGAAAATAGGAATAAACACGGAAAATTCCTTAAATTGTATGCTTTGTATTTATGAACGACATGATTAATGACCATCATTCGTCTGACTGCCGACCAAACAATTCCATTCAATTCACTTCAGTTTTTTCGCTGTTGTTTTGGACGAAAGTCATTTCTTTCTCTTTATGAATCTATTTGGTGTTTGTCCTGTTGTTGTTGGCTTTTTTGCAAGCACCTGAATTACCTTCCGTTTTTAGTGTTGAATCAAGGCCTGACTTCGTGCAAATTATGATGATTGCCTTCAGAAGTATGAGTCATACATTGGGTTAGTTCCAGTTTGAGCATACAAAACATGATTGGTTACCTCCATATATCTATCGATACCATAATTCAGAGCGACAGCTCTCTAAACGATTTTACCGAAGTAAATAGGGAAACTATGACACGTCATCGAGCAGCTCTGCTCGAAAAAATCGTAATTTCTCCATTCATTTCTATTTATTAATTAATTTGTCACATCGATTTTTTTTTTCATCCACATCATTTTTTTTATCGCTTGTTTTTGTTTGTCCCCGGTCCGTGTGCCGTGTTGACACTTTTCCTTTTGCTTTTGCAATTAGCAATGAAAACTTACCACATCGGTATACTATGCAAGGCATCAAAAGTAGTATACATGTGTGCATGTGTTTGTGTGTTTTGTATGGTATTCAGGGTGTTTCAATCCATGTGTTTACAACGATTTCGCCTCCCCCAATTCAATATTCGATATAAATTATTATTATCGCACACGAGAAACCCCCAGACTGCTTATTGTGCAGGATGGCAGAAAAAAATTCGATACTTAGACGAAACTCTCACGTACCTCAATGAAACTGTATATTCCACACAGTCCACACATGTATTGAAGCCAATGTATTAAGGCAGAGGCGACGGTTTTCAAAGTGGAATATAACCACTCAGTTGATATCACACTGTCAATTGTAACCAGTATAGTATATATGTTTAGTGTTTACTCGCTCGCTCGCTCATTTGCTTTCTCTCTGTGTCGGTGTCTCACACCCTACGGTATTTGCACGGTAGCGATGATGACTCATCCATCGCATGGAATCCCAATGCTGCACAATTTCGTAAATAAGTGCTCGCTTGAATAGATGCGATTTCCTGTTTCATATATATATGAAAAATGCTTGGCACAGCGATTCATCGATCGTCCAAAATCGAAATATGCTCGGTTGCACCGAGATGCACAATATAACGCTCTTTCGAATATAGTGTGATGAGCATGAACGAAAGAAAAATTGGTTCACTTTTTCTATGGTGTTCAGCACAAAAAAGATTAACTTTACTTCGAAATCTTATTTTTACTATAAATTTGTTTTTTCTTTTGCGCAAATTTTTCCTTGCGTATTTTTCGTTTGCGACCCATATGTTCCGCCATAATGGTTTTAAGTGCTTCCATTTTACCACCAAAATGTAATGAATCATTAATCAAAAAGAGCCAATAAATCTCAATCTCTTAGCCTTGGCGTTGAATTAACAATCAAATAAACTATAAATTGTTTTTGTTTCTGCATCTTCTGTTCTCAGCTCGAAGGGAATGGGTCTTAATTGCGAAGTATATAGTTTCTTTGTTTGTTGCGTTCGTTATACGCCCGCCAAGTATCAAAACACGAATCTTGCCAACCCCAATATTTGTCATATTCAAAAGTCTATTACATAATTATCGCGCGTGAAAAACCTTCACACAATGGGCACAATTGTTTTTTTCTCTTTAATTTTTTGTGTTTTTGTGCCTCACACACGTAATTTGTTTCTCGTTGTTCAAACATTGTGTATCGTCCAAAAAATCGCATACACAGAAAAATTCCATTTACACCGACAGAAGGAGAAAACAATAAAAATACATTTTTTATGTCGTCGATTCTCCATTTCCCACGAAAAAACAACAACAACAGCACATTGAAAGTCAAACATACCAAGTCACCAAGGTTAAGTGTGTCGTCGACAATATTTTATTTTGTATATGAAAGAACACAAGCAAATTTATCATATCATATATGCAATACATCGCGAGCGCAGCGCCAATTATATCGAAATTAGAAATCCAACATATGGCAGGTGTGTTTGTTCAACGCTTTATTTGATTTTGTTCCAATCGAAAAACATATTTTTTTTCTGTTCGTTTGGGTTCGATTCTGTTCTGTTCGGCATTTTTCGTTCATCGATGTTTGATTGGTTGTATCGATTTGGGAATGAGTTTCCGATTGCAAGAATCGGATTTCACAGTTGGAATTTTAACAAGTTCATTTAAGAACAATTTTAAATCATATCGTCCGTGGGAATCGATACGAACAAAAAAAAAATCAACATAATTTCCTTTTTCGGAATAAGCGATTTATTCTGCTTTCTTCGATTCAGGTAAGTACTGCAAACGAAGCCATACATTTCGATATCGTTTGCCATATGCGAAGCAAGTTCATTGCATTTTATCTCTCACACAATCGTAAACACATACACTCCATTTAACTGAATGTATTTGTACGGCGAACATATGTTTGATTCTATCGTGTGAATTATTTAGCCATGTGGTTGCACAGCGAATCAAATAATCAATATTTGTTTAATTAAAAATCATTCGATTCACACATTCAATCGCATTCGACATCAATTTGGGCGCTCGATTTATGCAATCAAATCATGTTTAAACCAAGCAAGAATGAAACGAGAAATAAAAACATACACTGACGAAAAGTGTCGGCATTATGATAAATACCACGAAAATGTGCTAGATCCGAGATCGAATTGCGTCGTCGAATAGGCCTCTCTATTGGATTACAGGTTATTAGAAGGCGGTATCAATAGCTTAAGTGTAATCGTATGATCAAAAGCCAGTGCAAACGGAAAAATCTCGAAAAATCAAATTAAACAAATGGCAAAAACTATGGCATTAGTTTGTGTGTTCCATTTCCTGCGGCACATTTTATTCGTCATGTTCAGCAGAAAAGAGATTGTACGTAATTTTTTTTTGGTAAGTTTCGCCTTGCACATGGGTTTTTCTCTTCGTGTGTTTTGCTGTTAGTGTCTTGGTTATATCGCCATAAGCCTCATGCTATGAGGTTTGCTGCAGTCGAGAGTGAGAGAGAGAGAGTGAGAGAGAGAGAGTATGTGTGTGAGTGTGTCGGTTTGGGCAATGGCATTCTGTTTGCCTCTTGGGCACATGTGTCACCTTCTCTGCGCAAAACACACAAAAACACATTTCTATATGCATGCTTCGAGTGGCTTTTTGCGTGAATTGTACATACATTTCGTTTTACACTCTTTTTGTTTGTTTTTGGGTACTTATTTTTGGGCTATGAAACCAAATAACTATTATTGCTCCTCTCTATTCACGTTGATTTTCTTCTTCTCGATCTTCTTCTTCTTCTTCTCTTCGTTTCTCTCGCATTTGTTTGCCTTCCATTCCATTTGACATGTTTTATTCCAATTTATTCGCACTCTTCACAAACATCGACCTAAAACGCCAGGCTCTTGCCTGTTTTCCCATTACAACAGTCTTAATACTCTCAGCAAATGCGCGCGAGCGTAGCGCAACGCAACATTTCCCAATGTATGTGGATTCGGATACCGATGCTGGATGCGATTGTTCTACGTCAGTTTGACTGTGATATTTACTTTTTTTTCCAAAGTAATTCCAATTTCACTGCTTAATGCACACACACACATTTAGTGTCCCGAATGAGAGAATGTGAATGAGACAAGAGTATGTTTTGCGGCACATACCGAAATTCCAGCAAATTGTGTGCAAGCATTTGATTCTCAATTTGTGATTGAAATCTAAATAGAATCGCGTATGATGGATCTAACGGATTACATGCAATGCCATTTGCTGCGTATTTTATTAAATGCCTTGTGGTGGCGCACACGAGCACACACTCGAAAAACGGAACTGATGCCGAGCTAATGGATTCTACCGAAATTCTAATTTGCCTGATGTCTCCTCAACTGCTCGGGTAGATTGAATTGTTGATGAAGAGATAAAATGGGTGACAACAAGACCCGGAATACCGAGAGAGAGGAAAAAAACAATCATTATGATTTATCGGCATCCGCAAATTGGCTCCATTCTTCCAGTTGATGCCATTTTCAATTAGCATTTTTTTCTATTGCACAATAATTTCTCTCGACAACAGTCGATGATTTCGATTTGATCAGATTTTGTTTTCCACAAAAAAAGTATCATCAACGCAGGCAATTAGCATTTACTGTCAGTTGTATTGAAATCCAATTCTACTGAAGCGGATATGAATTTACAATTGCGTTTCAGTATGCGTCAATCAGCCGATTTCCACACTCGGCTCACGTTTTTATTGACGGATGCACTGTGTCTGGATTGTTGGTAATTAAAATTCAAAACCACACATCAAGTGAATGAAAGAAGAAATAACGTCACATTGTTCCAAACAGAAGCTTGGCTACTGGGCTGTGCAGTTGAATTATTTTGGTTATTTGTTATTTAATCAATTCTTTTCTCCATATATTTTGTGGTTTCACCTTGACCGGATCTAAGCACATTGAACATGCGATTGCGTGTTCAAAATATGAGGAAATCGATGGTTAAAAAACCACCAAAGCCAAAGTTTGTCATGAAGAAAAACAACCAATGGTCCGCTCTTTGTGTTAGTCATTCAAAGCTGTTGAAAAAAAACACATTTTTTGTGACGGTCAAGGTGACGTAAAATTGGAAACTGAATATGCATTGCAATGATCGTCAGCGAATTGTCGATGTGACGCCCGGCGCATTCACACTCACAACGCAATATTATTTTGTGACGCCTTACTTTTATTCGATAAAATGTTTCCTGTATATTTGGAAAGGAATGCGATGGGTTGTGGATTTTATCAGTGTAACGGTTTGAATTTGGTTGTGCGATGCGTAACTTGTTTATTATCGAGTTTATTTGCTTTGTGCCAATGCAGCGAGACGTTGGAAGACAGTACAACGTAGAAAATATGAAAGACAAACAACAGAATACTCGCTCTCGCTCCCTCTGCTGTGGCGTATCGATCGAAAGCGAAAAATGTGTGTTTGCGTTTGATTCCGTTTCAACGACGAACAGCAAATATTGATCGAGGGGAGATACCGAAAGACAAAATAAATACTATAAAAATTTCAATATTATATGAAAGCACTGAAAAAATGCGATCTTTTTTTTCACTCTGTTTTACTCTGATCGACGCGGTTGTATACGTGTTGTCGTGCTCCGTACCATAATATAATTATCGCCTCTGTATCTCGCCATTAATGTTTTCACATATATTGCTCTTTGTATGCAAAACCATCAAATTATGAAAAAAACACTTTTATTATTCTGATCGTTGTGTATGTGAAAGGGTTTCGAGTCGTCGGTGTGGCGAGCATTTTTCGTTTTATTGTATACACACCATTTTTTTCTCTTCTCTGTCTGCATTATCAAGAATCACGATCTGTGCTGTGAGTGGGCTCATCTATATTTACTTGAATTTTTTCTCGTTCACGACATCTTTTCCGCTCGCTATTTGCCATTTTCTCTCTTCAATTGTCTTTGTTTTCTAGTGATCACCTCGCCTATTGAGTGTGTATTGTTTATGTGCTTTCCAAAGAAACCAGAGAAGAAAAAAATAAAACTGGGAAAAACGAAACACACGTGTTGCCGAAGAGAATGATGAGTGGTAATTAAAACGAAGAAATAAATAAAAGAGAGCAAATAAATTGAAATGAAAGAAAAAAAATCTTCGGCACAATGCAAGCGAGAGCGAAAAAAGACAACGACGACGTCGAAAATAATGAAATATGAAAAGAATAGTCCCACGTGTTTGTTCTAATGTGAACATAAGCCAAATAGACATTAATTTTATCTTATTCTCTGTTCGTGCATTGGCTCAATCGCCGTAATTCTGTGAGAAAAATCTAGCCATTTTTCCAAAGTAAATTAAATAGATGGTATGCTTTTGTTAATTCCTGTCGACGTCTAACACTAAATCCAACTAAAATGTTACGCACATACACACACACATACAGTGACTGGTTTTCGACCTGAAGCATAGAGGAAACAAGATATTAAAAAAAGCTGCAATTAAACGTACAAAGTGGCGCAATTGCACAGCACATTCAAAAACGCGAAGACAACAACACACGTTTTTATAAAGAAAAAACGATGGTGTGTGCTCTTTTGCCGACTTTAGTTTACGACCATTTCCATAAAAATGGCTTCGGCATTAATTTACACAAATTAAAAACGAAAAGAGAGCGGTGTGCGTCTAATTTATGACGCGCCAATCTATTTCATCCGATGTGTTCGAAATGAGAGAGTGAGAGTTAGGCACACACACACACACACACACACACACACACACAAATAAGCCGTTTGGCTATATGATTTATTGTCACGATTTCCGTAGAGAGACGGTGTAATTAAATGATAGAGAAATGAGACTGGTCGTATACGCGCCGTGCAAGCGAGCGAGCAATCGATCTGTTTTCCCGCCGAACCAAAATGTCATCGAATTGAATCGGAGCGCTTAATTGACGGTTGAATGTATGAATGTATACCACTTTGCCATTTGAAACACCAAATGTGCAACGACATTTGACGCGACCATGCTCAACTGCAACAAAGATCGAATCGAATTGAATTCAATTTTTGCCACTAGAACATAATCTCTTACAGCAAATAGGTCTTGCTGAACATTTGCTGTATGGACTATATTTATCATAAAGTAAATCAATTGCCCAAGTAAATAATAAATAGAATCACAGCGAAGCAAAAAAAAGAAGAGAACAAAATATACGTCGTTTATTTTAAACATTTGCAAGATGTAAATAAACTCGCACCAAGGTTACGGTGCGAACCAACCAGTCAGAAAATATGTACACGTAATTCAAAAAAAGTGACAACGTGATAATGCCGTACACAGAGTCTTAATTATAAGTGCTACTCGACTCCCATATGAAAACTGCGATGCAAGCAGTTTATTATATTTATATCTGACGTCAAATCAAAGAATTGAAATGCCGTGTGGTGTATTTCATTCAATTTACTAGCTGTCAGACCAAATGTGAGCGAGAGTTACCCAAAAAGTAGTAGACGCAAGTCACAACCAAAATTAGCCAGAAATTGAGTGTAACAACCGTGCAAATGTTGTGCACGGTTTCGTACAAATAGCCAAATCGTGTAAATTAAATTGCTCTTTGTTTCTATCTCGCGCACAGCTTGACAACCGAATTACATTTGCTTCGAAATGACCAAACATCAAGTCAATAGTGAAAAGCAAAATGAAAAAAACACACAATGACCAAAGCGGCGACAACTCAATACAGTTTTCATGTGTGATATCATCCAAAAAAACACATTTTGGACTGAATGAAACTGGCGAATCAGCATATATAAACAGCTCTTATTAATCATACACACATGATTAGTTAATAGGTATAACGTTGAATCGAAACACGCACGCTTTTTCGAAGTGAGGTCCCGTCGAAATCCGATATTCACCATCGCGATATATTTTTGTATTCCAAAATTTCATTCGGGCGATTCGTGTGGCTGGCATTATTTTTTGTTGTTGATGTTGTTATTTGTTTGTTTTTTCGATTCACATGACCGCCAAAAATGCGATTTCGATTAAACAACCGCCATATAAAATGAATAATCCACATATAAATGAGAGAAAATTATGCAATAATTTTGTGTTATGTTTCATGCATCTGATAACTGCGAGTAGCTCACCATCTCACGAGTGCCATCACAAAAAAAATCGGCAAATGAATGTTATGAATATTTTTTTCTTCATCTAATGGTCACAGTAACATTGCATTTCGATTAATTAATCAAGATGTATCGTTTCATCAGGCTGATTGATTTTGAATTTTAATCGATTGGGAAAGTCATTTCGCACGGTGTAAGCGCAAATTACGAAATTAAAAAGCAGCAGGCACCGGTTGTCCGCTCGGCTGTGTTTTTTCCGCCGTCGCCGCGCACATTCCATCAAATCAATTTTATTTTCAATAGAGGCAATTCGCTTTCCCGGATTACGAATGAAATGTCAGTAAACATTAAATGCATGCAAATCGAGTGGAATCCAATAAAAGCAAGACCATTTGTTCGCTGAATAAAGCGAATGCGCGGGAGCGCTCTTTCGAACTCGACATACAGTTGCAATTTCAGAGATGTGTGGCATTTATTATGGTCGCATTGTTTCCAGGTAATTTATTAATATGGCATGGTTTATGTATGTATGTTCGTGTGTATTGTCGTCGAGGCGGCAAATTATTTGCAGTCAAATCGACACACATACACACACACACACACACACACTCAAAATCCAATTAATTCAAGCCCATTCTCATTGAGATACCGATAATCGGGTTCGATTGCACAATTTGATCACATTGAATTTTTGTCTCTTCAATGTTGTCGTCAACTGCGCAAATTTACGTCAGCAAATTGAAATTGAATTAAGCGCCGATTGAAATGGCCTTTTCATTTTGAGATTTGACAAAACCCATAACAGTCACCGTTATCATCATTTCGATCGAAAACTTCCTTTTACGGTAAATGTGCAATTAAAACCATATGCGAGAGAGACACAGCTACTTGATATGCGTTTCAGGCCAATCGCAGTGCATTCACAGCAATTAATCGGTGCGTTTGTAATGTCTCTCGAGCATTAGCACGGTGAAATTTACATTTAATTGAAGTTAGAGCACGAATGGAAAACTTGAAAAAAAACACACACACATAAAGAGAGAGAGAAAGAGAGAGAGAGAGAGACACAGTAGAGAAACTCATTAAAAATCCTAACAAGATTCTAGCGTACGCACATTTTTGCGATGAGAAAACTCTTTCCGAGAAAATTTATTGCCGACACACAAGAACATGTTTCTGTTTTGTACGAATTACATCGAAAACAATTCACATAATGCCAAAGAATCATGTGCTGGCGGCCTGGAACACTAAAGAGAGAGCGAAAAAAGCCATTCGACTAATTTTCATTTGACTATATTTTTCTACTCAAGATTCTACTCTCTTTCTAAGTTCACACAAACAATTCTTCTATTTATTTATACATTTAGTACGTGAAACCTTTGACGTTTTGTACACAGATTTGCAACAAGTTCACCAGTTTTCTTTCTTGCTCTTGTCAATGTTCTTGTTGTTATTTTCTTTTGCCTTTTTTTACTTTCGTGGAATTGGTTGGCGAATTTCAGAGCACCGTCTTGGTGTATTGTTCGTTCACGTAGCGGTCTCCACGATTCAGATTGTAGCATAGAGAGTGAGTACAGTTAAATTAACTAGCATTTTTCTTGGTACCATTACGAGTGTATAATTTCTGGGATAGCTTATAAAATATGGCGAAAAAATTGTGTGCGCCGTGCACATCAAAATCTGTGGCAGACTACCGACAATGTGTGTGTGTGTGTATTTGCGTTGTCGATTAAAATTCATGAGAGACGCGCACGTTGCAAGCAAATTACTAAGTGAATATATATCTTTTGCCATTTTTTCCTCTGTTCGTTGTGTCTGAGGCTCGTTTTCGCATTTCTTTTGATTGCATTAACAAATGCAAGATGAGGAGACAGAAAAAGCGAGTGTTTCTGGGCTTGCCGCTGCCTACCTTCTTTGATTTGTGCAGTCTTGACAAAACGTAGGAGTATACAAAAGGTGAATGCATTTGATGGATATCGTCTTGAATAATAAAACCATAATTCATGGTCTTTTCATCAAGTTGGAGTCGGTGTCGCCGTGCAAATGCGATCAACGTCTACATGCTCACACTCGAACTAGTAGTTGTGGTTCGTAACGGCATTTTTTAAAAGATATTGGATGACGTTCAATTGAGAAAATTGAAAATCCCGGATTTAAATGGAATTTGGAAGATAGAGATTTCCTTTTTTTACCTCGGATGTGGATAGAGATCGAAGTGTTCCTGTGGCGCTGCGCGTACCAGGCAAATCCCTCCATCGCAATACTCCCATGACGGCTTGTCGCACCCAACGGCGCTCTGCACCTTCAGTACGTAATGCCACTTTGATAGCCACGCCGATTTATGGCCGAAATAAAAACAAAGTTCGTTTTTTCCGTTTTCAACGATTCGATAACAGCACGGAAAGAACCGAAAAAAACTCCACTATTCCGTTGCTGCCTTGTTGAACCGATTCCACGAATATGCGCCCTTATTTTTGTTTACATTAAACGCTAATACCGGCAGATTCCGCACATAAATAACGTTTTTCGAGTCTTCGAATTGCTTTACATCAATGTCAATGGTATGCAATGCAGTAATTAGCTAACCGTTTGTATTGCTGTAGCCCCTTTTTTGGCAAACGTAGTAATTGTTATACACGAAAAAAAATTAAATCACTTCACACGGTGTCGAATAACTGTTTCAATTCAATTTTCATTTGTTTACACGCTTATTTTTCGCTGTTTCCAAAATTATTTACTACAATGTTGTTATTTTTTTCAGTTGTTTGTGTCACATCAGCACACTCTTGACATTGTGTGTCAGTTTTTGTTTCGTTGGTGAGTCGAAAAATTTGAATGGAAATTGTTGTGATGACGCAACGCCCACATTTAATTCACAATCAACAAATACTGATGATAAAAATTCATCGAACAAAAAACCAAATCCAATTCCTTGATTATGAAATCGACGGGCAAAGGCGAACTGCTACAAATTCGATGAAATTAAAACGTGTGCGCACATTTATTTCGTATGATATGCGCGAACTGAAAAATATACATCCAATCGATTTGGCGTGCCGTTGAAAATGAGAAGAGAAAAAAAAACGGTCTGCGGCAACATGCAATTATCGCTGTCAATTGGCTTGAAACCAATAACTATTATTAAGTTACATTGTATTTTATTGCCGTGGTTAAATGTCCATTCGCAACACACTTTTCCACATTCAGCTCGTGAAAAATGTTGCGTTTTTTTTCGCCTCTATTTCGTTCCAAACAAAAAGTCAAATGAATTGTCTTGTATGGGATTATTTTTTGCACTAAAAAAGCAACAAAGTCTTTGTTTTTGTTCACCCGAAAACCAAATTGATCGTTCAAAGCATGCGCACGATCGTATCAATGAAGAAAAAAATCTCCGTGGTTTGTGTTATTTGTAATGGTCTCTGTACGGCTTGCTTTTGTTTCGAAATCCGCAAACTGAATGCGAATGTTCAACCGTATGTATCTTATTTGTCCGACCGATTCGAATTCGAACAAACCGCGCACAATCTAAAACTCCACGAAAAAATTCATTCTCGTTTTCATTCACACTGTCTTTCGCTTACAGTCACCAATACACAACGGTGGTTGGCTTGGCTTAAGGAATTTCGTTTTAAGCAAACTGTGAATATCAAAGCAAATAAGCTGTACGGTGTTCAGCGCTTTGAAATTTGCATTTATCTTTATGGAGTGATTTGGAACCTTCTCCCAGGCGAACGATACGATTATAAAAACAGAAATCCGCCGCGATGATGACACACTAACCGATTTTAGCTATGACTACACTTCTTTTTGTTTATTTACGATGTTTTTTTTCTTCTTCTCTTGTTCAAGTCAATCAGTCACAGAGTAGTTCTCCAACATGGAAAAGTTGTTGAAATCTCTTGGCAAAGCCGAGGTACAACAGAACCGAAAAAAATGTTAATCTCGTTCTAAACACTTTCGATTGTTGCCAATGCAATCCGATAAATCTGTATTCGCTGGGATTACTTTTAATGCACAATGCACACACAGCGCAAAGTTTTTGGCGTTGTGTTTGCCGGTAAGTAAAGTTTCTGTCGCACAAAGTTTTAATCACTTCACTCGATTACTGTTTCAGTTTTCGTAAAACTGTCTCAAAACCCACTCTGAATCAGAGATAACAGAGCTCACATGATTTCTGGGAAGAAAATAAAATCGCTGCTACTGCAATTTGTTCAGAGCTTACAAATTAAAATGTGACGATGACGACGACGAGTTCGATATGAATATTCGACGCTCGTTGCGTTTATTTTATTTTGTCATGTAAAACACTATGAAAATGAAATATGTCAACACGATTATGTTTCACCACCGAAAACTTTTAACTAGATTTAGTAAAGCCACAATGAAATTCTCGAAGCAAAAATAAAATATCCGTTTGAAATAGAATCCGTAGTTATAATGTCTCGTGAATTGAAAATACAGCAGCGAATGTTTTGTCGCTCCAAACAGATGAACAACAATCTGGCGAATGACTGAGTGAATGGAAAGTGGATAGCGCTTAGGTGAGCGAGTGAGTTCGTTGTGCGGCTAGCCAGATCGTCTGTACGCGTTCAGCGTGTGCTGCTGCTGCCGCCGCACACCGCATGACGAACAACACGGTGAGTGTGCGAGAGCACTCACACAAAACATATGCGAAGTACGCTTCGAAGCAGAAACAAGCATACGCATCGTATAGATGCGTTACGGACGGTGTGTGTAGTTTGTTGTTTTTCACATATTCCGAGTGCATACTGTGTGTGCACAGCATAGGATGAAACCGCAACGACTTGATTTCATACTATTTTTCACTTCGTTCTGCACAAAATCTTTGCTCATATGATCGATCACGTACTGAAAAACGTTTTTTTATCGAGAATGCACCGGGTTCTTTGTAACAAATATTCAAGGAATATTTCAGTGTTTTCACTGCATCGTAATAAATGCATAATGATCCGCCTGTTGTTTTTCCTTCTCCCTCTTTGTCTCTTTCTCTCGCTTGTTTGTTCGTTCTCTGTGTGTCGAATTTTTTCACATCCTTCGAATCCTTCTAGCTGAATGGGTCGAAAGGAATGTACGTGCTTCAATTAAATGGTTTTCACAGTTCGCCAATACCGAAATAAATAAATAAAATGCATCACAATGCACAACCGGCCGAAAAGTGGCTTGTACGTGAGATACGCATTTTTTTGGCAATGCCAACAACAAATCCACACTGCAACAGGCCACAATGAAAACAGAATCGACGAAATAGCGAAAGACGAGAGAAAAAAAAACAGTGCGCATCAGTTGAATTGCACGCGCTGAAAAAAAATCGTCATCACACTTGTGCACACGCACCAAACTCTGCAATATTGAAAAGTTGTGTCATGGTTTTTTTTTCATATTCAATGTGCTGCAGACTTGTGTGACGTTTTCGCATATTAGTACGTTTAGCTGATTTTTGTTTGTTCATCGGCACGTATTTGCTCCGCTTTTTTGAACAATATTTTTTTGCAGTTTAAGTCATTTGTTTCAAATATCAAATGGCGGAAAAAAATCTCAATCCATTTGACGGCAAGCGAGAGAGAAGAAGAGACCGAGAGCGGATGGACGAGAATGAAAAAAGCACGTGTTTAACAGCAAATTTGATTTTCGTTGCTGAACTCTTCATTTGTGCAATTACGTAACATTGTTATTGCTTGTGCATGTGCATGTGTGTGCATTTCCGAATGCCAATTTATAATGCCAAATGGTTTTTTATCGATATTTTTCCCTCATTGTTAATTCATTGGAGTCTCGTATCGCCATTTGATAAAATTGCAATTAATTAGAAATTAAATGCTTATTCATATTAAATGCTTATTCGAAAATTGGTGCGCACATATGAAACAGAAAAAAAACAAACCCGACCGATGCGAATATTTAATCGATTTTTGATGCATTGCACTGTTGCTATTTTTCTCTATAAATCTAGCTAACTAATTCAATTTGAAAGTATTTGTGTCGTTTGCCTTCTATTTTTTCCGTCGTCGTTGCTGTTGTTGTTTACTCATGTGAACTGCATACCATTGGCATTAGTGAGTTCGCGCTTGAAAAATAGTGGCTCATTTATTCGGTGTCACGCAATTGAATGTTTGTTGTGCATAGCAACGGCCAGTGCTACTAGCGCAACTAAATCCAAATCCGACACACAAGTGCATTCCAATATTTGGCTAGTCGCATGTAATACATTTGCATATGCCGCCCGGTCGATTTTTCGATTCAGAACTTACTTTTCTGCTCGAGAGGGACTAGAAACGGTGTTTGAATGGAACGCAATTTGAAATTCAACTACGTTGATGAGTGCATCAAACTCGGTCGCGCGCAGTCTTTTCTCCTCTCTCTCTCTCTCTCGCGTCATTTTCGTTGCATTGTTTCAGTTGGTCGTTAAATCGTTTCGCGTGGATTGATTCATGTGTTAGCGGATTTAGTGTCAAGAGACCTTTGGCGTTTTCTCACACCGGAAAAGGTTAGAGTGCCTCTGTACATACGCCATTCGCAATGGTCGAATATTGATTTTTTTTAGTTACTTCTTCTCCATTCTGTTGTCAGCCTCATGACGATTGCATGTTATCTGTTTGCTCGTTTGTTCACGAGCCAACCATTGTCACCCAATGGTTGAGCAAATAAAAATGCAAAGAATCAACGAAGCCCAAACTCATTAGAGCCGGCACTTTTATTGACTTTGCATGTGTGTAAACACTAAAAGTAACCTTAGGTTCTCTCGTTAAGAAAACAACGCATCAAGCATGTAATATTAGATCAAAGTGAGGCTCATGGATTCGTTGAAATGATACGAATAAACGAACGAAAAGAAATGTATAAAAGTAAGGTCTCCAATAGAAATATGTCGGCATATGTTGGGATTATCACTTGCCATTCAAAGCAATTGGATGCAATAAATACCCATCAAATGCCTGTTTGATACCGCATTTATATATTGTTACTTGCCGTATTATTACGGTCGTTATTTTGGATACACAAATTTTATGTTCGAATGCACGTTTATTCGGAGTAAAAGCAAATAAACACGTTTTTTAATAGTTTCACACTTATGTTCATTGGTCTCAATTTTTGGTGTAGAAATAGGCGCATGCCGCTTTACTCGCTTCACTCGAATACTCTATTCAGTCAACGATATGCAAGTCTATTTGTACGGTTGTTTGTTGGAATGCTTTCAAAAATAGCATCTAAGAGCACTCATTTTTATTTTGACAAATATTTTTAGCATTTTACCGCAAACGATATAACTTTTTCACTTCATTTTATTCTTTTTTAGCTGCCTCGTCATATCGTTTGGTAAATTGTTGTTTGCTGGTGACTCCTTTCAATTGCTCTAAACAAATTCGTGCAGGCATTTTTCTATCTCTCTCTCTCTCTCTCACTCACTCACTCAATGACTACATATTCAGTGAACCTTATTAGGCATTGCGCTACTGCTATACTGCAGAAATAGATTCGTTATTTTGCCTAAACATACGACCAACTACAGCACTAAATGGGACCACCACCGCATTTTCGATTTTATTTACTACGGTTCTTTTTCTATTTCTCTCCTTCTTTCTCCATCTCTCTTTCTTTTTCGCAGTCTTTTGGTCTCTTGGCTTTTTTCGTTCTCCATTTGAAAAGTGCATGAACCGACGTCGTCGTCATCATTTTAGTGTCTGTTTTTATGTAACATCAAAAACGAAATTGCAAGCCGCCGGAACCTAGTTTATTGACATATTCTTTCCAGTCTCCAAATAAAATGGTTCGCCGTTCGCATAAAACACACAGGCAAAAAGGAAATACGGCTTGCGCTTGCTCAACTTCTAAATAAGTATGGCTCGTTAGATGTGCAATTGTTTCAACGGAATGCATGAAAACGTTACATTTGTGTCGGTGTTAAATGAAAATGTTCATTATTATTATTGCATTTTCCATCATGACTATCAAACCAATATATACATATAAACACACAATCAAATTGTTCTTGAAAAGTCAATTAGTATTTATTTTTTTTTGTCTGTTTTAGTTCTTGTACAAATACAAATTTGCCTTTAGTTGATTTCGTAAATTGGTTGATTGGTTTTTCGTTTGTTCAGAATATTATTTACATTTTGTTCAGAAACGAAATCAAAAAAAAAAAAAAAAAACAACAAATTCTTCAACATGAATCGATACTCGTACAACACAGGTGAGGCACAAAAATGATTCACTTGGCCGAAATGTTTATACGGTGTTTGAATAAGAGAGAAAAATTTTGGTTGTCGCCTGTAACCAGAGAACTTTATGATCAACACATTTTTTTATTCGGTTTATTCATTTTACAGATTTTTAAGCTCTGGATTTTCGATTTTTGGTATCTTACTCTCTCTCTCTCTCTCTCTCTCTCTCTCTCTCTCTATCGCTCGCTCGCTCAGCTTTTTTGCATTCACTACATGGGCAGCTGTATTGTGGTTTACGGCTTGAAATGGCTTAACGGAAAGTGGTCAACATGCACAAAAAAACTGGATCATCATGCGGAAATGTTTGCACGAGAGAGATACTGTTTATTTGGATTATTAAATGTTAATTTCGTTTATTTTGTACATTTAATCGGTGGAAATGCAATCGACAGAATTTATTGGCACGAAAACATATACCGTTCCGTCATAAAATTGTGTAATGTTTGTCGGTGTAATTTTTGTCGAGCAAAAATCGCATTTGCTGTGATGTGGCAGCGAAAGTGAACCAGTTCGTATGTGTGTGTGTGTGTTTGTTTGTCGCCAGACAGTTGCAATGTGGCGTGAGATACGGATGCATTAAGAGCGTCGTATCGCCTCTTCGATTTTTTGCCAAACGGATTTGAATAACAAGCACCGCTACTTGTGTTACGTAGCCGGAAAACTGACAGTAAAAATTAATGTAACAAATTGTAGAGTTTTGTAACCGAAAGAAAGCCGAGAGAGAGTGTGAGAGAGAGTAAGTTCCTTTTTCCACGCTGCCAAATCGCCTTTTTATCGCGCGAGAGCACGAGTGACTCGGAGTGAGTGAGTGAGTGAGTGAGTGAGTGAGAGACACAGAGTGTGAGTTCGCGTACACCTTTTTCAGCGCCATGCAACCCGATTGCAATCAGTATCTGTCAACACATGGTACAGTCAATGTGCCGTTTGAGTGTTATAAAAATCCAAATAAAACACAGCATAAGGAAAACATTTACAACGATGATTATAAAGTCGTGTGTTACGTCGACTTTGGCACCAAAATGAATAATTCGTTGCTGCATTTGCTCAATAATGCAGTACACTTTATTTTTCCGTCTTCTCTCTATATTCAAATGCTTGTCGAAGCACAATGACCACACTAAACGGTTGTTTCGCTCCCAATCGTGTATTGTCGTTACTCTTTTATTTTCACCCAAGAGCTATGCTACTCGCGTTATGTAACCTATTTGTCTTTATCTTGTTAATTTTTATTTATGTTTATGCAGCTGGAAGTTGGGTAGTCGGATGAGTGTGTGATGCGAGACCATTTGAAAGAAAGATAATGTGCGTTGGAATGATTGTTCGGTTTTTCGGTCGTTCATATCATAAATTTCCATTGAAAGCATTTGACGGAGAGAAAGAGTGCGGCGGCGACAGGTCCATTGATGCACTTGATAATCTTGTATCAACGGTAATGTCACTTTTTTCTCGGTATAATATTCCGTCTATCGCTATGAATCATGTTCAAGCAGATGATGCAGGTATGCGACAGCATCACACTCAATCGTTACTGAAATTCCAACGAATTTCGGTAAGCATTGAGCATTCTGGTGCACACAGCATTCTCTTGTGGTGTATGTGTGACAAACGTGATGGATGAGCGTGGGTTATCTTATTTGCTTTTGAACCAAATAGACATCGTTCGCAGCCAGTTGACGGCCCCATAACATAACGAATTACAAATTCCAACTTGTTTTTCTACTTACGCCATGTGCTTTTAGATATGGTTTTGGATTGGTTCGATTCGATTTTGTGTGTTTCTCCTGTCTTCTGAATGTTCTTCACACGCGTGTCAACTCATTGTTTCTTAACAGAAGCTCCAATTCCATTCTATTTGCCTATACCAATTCGATGGCTTACCTGAAATTATACAAAAGTACACAAGAATGAACAATGAGCTGGTGGAAAATAAAGTTTCAGTTTGTTATCGACAAAATTTTGTGGTAATTTACATACAATCGTTATTTTATGTAAATATACGACACAAACATGGGGCTCATTTTTTTATACAGCCAATTCGCGATAGGCTCTCGTTATTTTTCTTTCTGTCTCTCCCCACCATTCGCTCTTTTTCTAGCCACATTGAAATGTCTTAAATTACCGTTCCCAAGAAAATTTTCGGACAAGAAATTGTGCTCCATCAAGCGACAGATTTTCCGACTTTGATTACTGAGAGAGACAAACATTTCAAAATGCTGTTTTTTTCGCACAACAATATTACCTAATAACAGACAGCATTCAACAAGAGAAATAATTTGATTGTTTCACCGCAATAACATGTAACTAATTACACCGTTTGCAAAACCATCCGACCAGACGTCCGGCACAGACTTATTGTCGCGTTGTTTTATATTCTACGACGGCGAAATTATTCAAAGCAGAAAAGTCATTAAAATTCAATTTTCATGTTCTTGGTAAAATTACAAACTTTTTTTTCTTATTTCGCGCGCCTACTGTTCTAGTAAAGCCTCGATTTTAACCGCTCTGTTTTAGTCAAACAATGGGGATTAATGCGATAGGCAGGAAGGAGTGTGCATTTTTTCGGTGTTATGTGTGAAACAAAGGAATCAATGCATGGTCTGTTGGGTAAGTCTTTTTATGAGCTCATGAATCGAATTACATGGTTTAATCAGGAAAAACGTCGAACTTTGCATTTAGCCAACCTACGATGAAGAAGGGAAAAAAAGTCGCCGGAAATGACGAAATCGCCAAATTCATCGAAAATCAAACAGAAGAACTTTTTGGCTTCCTTCTTTGAAGCCGTTGTTTGCACATTGCATCAAATAAAAACAAGCGTAATGTTTTCCGGAGAAAAAGAGCCATAGCAGAACTTTGAACAACACGGTAGCATTATCCTAATAATCACTTTTGAAAAATGGAAAATATCGTAAATGCCAACCACTTGAAAGTTCGAAGCTGCTGACGCCGAAGTTCACCAAAGCCATTTTTAGTTTAAAATCGTCGACGAGAGAACGGTAAAACATATTTTGAACTCGTTCGTCGCTCTCGTAATATTTAATCACGTTTTTCGGTTTTGTTGTTGTTGTTTTTTGTTGTTGTTCGTGTTTCAAGCCATCAACATGGAATTTCCAGAAAGCGTGTTCAAAGGCACGGTTTTGTGGTTTAGGGTATACCATTCTCTGCATTGGTTGACATTAGAACTTGTGTTTATATATTACAGTTTAAGTGAAGCAAACCATTTTCGTGTACGTATAAATAATGTGCGCACGAAAATCAAACGATGACTAACGCGCTCAACTGATGAGGCAAACGCTTGTTACAATCAACAGTTCCAAAGTGAATGCGCTTAAAAATGAAATACAAACGGCCTCTGACTCAATAAATGCTACCAAACAATATTTAGTGTACCATATTTACGTGGATAAAATTTATTTGGGATTTTCATGTGCGTTTCCAGCATTTTTTTCCCCATGAGCGAGGGTGAGCGCTTACGCGGAAATGGATTATTAGATGGCAACGAGCAAAATCCACGTTTAGAACATTTTAAACTTGGATGCAAAAAGCGAGTTGAGAGCGAGAGAGAGAGAGGGAAAAAAAAATCTGCCTCACAATGTGTTTTTCTTCTTTCTTTCACTTTGGAGTTCTACTCAGCTCATTCTCCTGGCGAACCGAGCGCATTCACATGCATAAATTCCAGCAGCACTTATGATTCATGAGCATAATTCTTATTTATGTTCCGCTTGAAATAATTCTTTATTGCGTGTTTTTCGTTCTCTCGCTCGACTTGCCATCGCAATGAAGGTGCGCGTCGTCATCGTCGTCATTTGAAAAATAAAAACTGAGTCACACCACAACATTGCCTTTTTCCCATTGCACAAATTCAATGTGTGCTCTTTAGGAATGCGATGGCAATAGCCACTTTAAAAGGATCTGCGTAAATAAACGTCGCAACCAAAGTGCAAATAAGAATCAAATGGATGAAATTGATGTCGGTGAAAAAGTGACACTCAAAATCGTACGCTCGGTCATGAGTTGTTGCAGACGAATGACGGGCAGAACGCACAACAGAACGTTGGCTCATGTAAATTTGATTGTTTCTAATGTATGCACACGCATTGGCTGCTACGGCTGAATCGTCTTCTCTCTGTTTTATTTGTGTATATTTTTGGTGCCGTTGATTTAAGTGGAACCACTCAAGCGCGAAAGGTGTCTTCTTTTCACCTGCTCAAATTGCTACCGTTGTTTGGCGATATGCTCTGCCGCTATCTTAACTTCTACCGTCCATTTGTTTGATTGTTTTTACTTTCTCGTGCGATTCAACATTGAACTGAACCGAACCGAACATTCCCCATTTTCTTTCAACTGAATCAAATCAATTTTATTGTCCTATACGCAGTGAAATTCTCATAGAAACATGATTTTCCTCAATACAACAAGTGAAATTACATTAAAAGAAAAGTAACAGCGTTCTATTTCAATTCAGTCCGATGAATTATTACACAGTTTCTCTTTTCATTTTCATAAATTCCATCTATTTTCAAGTAATTTTCACTAGTTAATTGTACACGAGAGTGCAAATAAAATACGGGCACTCCATTTGAAAATAGTGAGCGAACGAAGTGAAGAACTTAATAAATAATTGGGATTTTGCATTCAGAAAAGGTATTTGTGCGGCAAGAAAGGCGCGCACTCGTTTGTGCTGCATATGTTTTCATTTCATCGCAGTGTGAAAAGAAAGATAATTAATAAGAGAGTGTACTTCTGAGTGCCGGTATGAAGTCGTCGTTGTTCTCTCTCTCCCCCTCTTTAGAGTATACTTAATACGACTAAATGATTCGTAACGGAAGTTGTGTTTTTTCTTCTTGTTTTTCGTTCATTTTCTGTGTATGTGACTTTCGTGTAAAAAATTGCGACTCGCTGTTGCTTGTCTCGGGGCGTTGTGCCGTTTGATGCATAGACGCCGTCGAAAATACGCTTACGAAAAGTGTCATTCAAAATTATTGAATGGTCTGAGATACTACTGTGTCCAAAAAGTAAGGTGACATTGCATTTAAAATTTAGCGCGCTGGGGAATTTGAAAAAATCCTTTTATTTTTAGGTTGGTAGGACTGTCTTTGACATCCCTGCCAAATTACACGTCAAAATATTCATTAGTGTTTGAGATACGCTTCGTTTTGTGGACTGCTAAAAGTGAATTTCTCGTTTTTTGCGATGTCGAAATTTGTTGATCAAAGAATTTGCATTAAATTTTGTTTGCTGAATCAATTTTCTGCTGCGGATTCGTTGAGGATGGTGCAGAAAGCCTTTGGTGATGAGGCGATGTCGAAAAAAAATGTTTACAAGTGGTATAGTGAGTTCCAAGCAGGCCGTGAATGTGTCGAAGACGAAGAGCGTGCTGGGCGACCATCAACCTCAACCGACGAAGCTCACGTCCAAAAAATTAAAGATTTGGTGTTGGAAAACCGTCGATTAACGATTAGAGACCTTGCTGATGATATTGGCATATCGAAAGGCTCAGTCAATACCATTTTGAAGGATGTTTTGGGCCTCAAACGCGTCAAATCTCGACTGGTACCGAAATCATTGAATTTTTTGGAAAAAAGGTGTCGAGTTGACGTGTGTGAAACAATGCTTTCTGACTACATTGACAAGACGAAATGCATGATCACTGGAGACGAGACTTGGATCTATGCTTACGACCCGGAAACAACCGACCAATCGAGCGAATATCGTGCCAAAGGTGAGCCGAGACCAAAAAAACCGCGCCAAAGTCGCTCAAAAATCAAGGTCATGTTGACTGTTTTCTTCGATTATCGGGGTGTTGTGCATTATGAGTTCCTTCCCCCGGGTCAAACAGTCAACAAGGAATATTATTTGAGTGTTATGCGTCGTTTGCGTAACGCTATCCGCCAAAAGAGGCCGGAATTGTGGAAAGACAACTCTTGGTTTTTGCACCATGATAATGCATCGTCTCACAATGCGATCATTTTTCGTGAACATTTCGCCAAAAACTCGACTCATATCGTTCCACAACCACCGTATTCACCTGATTTGGCACCGTGCGACTTCTGGCTGTTCAACAAGCTCAAAAGACCGCTCCGGGGACACCGTTTTGAGACGATAGAGCAGATTGAAGCCGCAGCGAAGACGGAGCTGAGGGCCATCCCTGAAGTCGACTTTTTCAACTGTTTCGAAGATTGGAAAATCCGTTGGCATAAGTGCATTGTATCGGGAGGGGATTACTTTGAAGGCGATGAAATTGATTTGGAAGAATAAATAAAGAATTTTCAAAATAAATGCAATGTCACCTTACTTTTTGGACACAGTAGTAACATATGGTTGTATTTTTTGCGTTCGCAAAAAACCAGCGAATTTTCGCTGAAAAAAGCGTTCAGCTGCTGACATTTCGTTGCATGTTATGTTATGGTTGTTTTTTCTGCGCACAGTTGTTGTCTTTCAAATAAAGAAAAAGGGTGCAGCTTTTGATTGCATTTACGCCCGTTGCACGTAGTTTGCATCAGATAATCCTTTGCATTCACCTATTAAGTGTACATTGTGTGTGTTTGTGGCAAACATCAAGATCGTTGGCCTTTTTTGATGCTTCGAACATTCGGTATAGAAATGAAGCGAATTTGCCAACGCTAAACAAACATTAATTAAATTATTAAATCCGTCTACCATTGTTCTGTTGCTTGAGCGCTATTGTTGTTGCTGCTGTTGCTGTTGTTATTCTCTTCAGTCAGCAATCACTGCATCCAGAGCGAATCGACAAATAGCACGAAGCAATTGATGCAATAGTTTGCCGGAAAGTCAACAGCATAACCAAGCGCAAATAATGGAAATAATTCACGGTATGAGTCAGAGACATAAATTTTAAACAGCGTCCGACGGACACGGGAAATAGACTCGAATTTCAGATGAAGTAAGAATAAGAGACTCCGCGAAAGACATCCGACCGCGCGCGTTTGTGAGTGTACGGGTATATTATGTGAGAAGCAATAAGTAGTTTCCCTTCTTCGGGAAGGTTTCAGTTCGCATAACATGGTAATGCGATACACGATATTAAGAATATTATCGTGCAGAACATCCGAGGAATTAAGTCGACGTGAAAAGAGCAAAAGAACATACCAAACAAAATTGCGAAACGAGAGAATGCAAATAGAGAGAGAGAGAGAGAGAGAGAGAGAGAGAGAGAGAGAACAGAGAAAAATCAGAAAGGCGTTTTCCGCCAATGCAATGAAATGCACTTAGGTTTGCAGCGGTTCATGGCACACACCATGAAACAAACCATTCGCACATTTCCATTGAGTGGGATTGCAGTCAACCAGAAGGTGTAGCGAATTTTCTTGGCCTTTTTTTCGCTCAATATATCGCTCGCTCTCTGACTGCGTCTCTCTCTCTCTCTGGTTTTTCTATTCATTTCTTGCTAAAAAAATAAATGAATGGAAAAATTGTAATTTTCGTTTCATACACGTTTGCTTCTACGGTCGAACGATTTCATGAGAATCTAGACGCTGAAACGATTAAATCCACACGATAATTATGTATGCTGCTACTCGATTCACATTTGGACCGAGCGAGGCAATCAACGCCATCGTCCGTCGTTTCATGCATTTTACATTGCATTTTCTCAATGAGTATTGTTTGCATACAATGAAAGTCGATCTGATGGGTAAGCGAACGGAGCAACAGAGAATGAGCGCTCAATTGCCACACTTCAGCACCTATGCCAGCAACAACTATCTCGAAAATCCCCTAAACCAATGAAACACACAATTAATTGAAATCAACAATGTTAGTTCTCTTCTAATGAGAAAATCTCCGATTGGATTGGAGCTAGGTGGAAAAAAGTCCGATTCAGATCGGCATTTGATGTGGGTGCGCGCAACAAGAAAGAAAAAAACTCATTTCAAAATCGATCGAGAACCCGTACTATTCGGTGACTTACTCCATCGAACCAACAACAAACGATGCATTTCATACAATGTTCGTTCACACGAACCAAACACAGATTCCCGTCTAAACGAACGAAAATAAACCTTTTATCCAGTTGCAAATGCTTCAGAAATCGTGTCACATAAACCATTTGCCGTTGGCCGTGTCAAACGAACACATTCATTCATTTATTTATTTTCAGCGCAGTAAAAGAGGTTGAGCAAACTCAATTCTCGTTACTACCTTCTGTTTTTTTTTTTTTAGATTTTATGGGCAGTTGCCGTTTGTGTGTTGCGTATGTGTGAGAGAAGACGAGAGGAAATAAAAAGCGGAAACGGACGCTTGAACCTTTGGTGTACGTTTCAAACACCGATTTTGCGTATGCTCAAACAAAACGGCAATGCGTACGTTCTAATTCAGGAAGTGCCGTGATCTTGAGTGTGGCCAAGATCTTGAAAAATGGTTAGATTTTAAATCAGTAGCAAAGACCCATTCATTCGCACACACCGAAATGTTAATTATACGCAATACATACAATATGACAATATGAGTGGATTACGACGCATTTTTGTTTCAAAGTATATTTTTATATGAGAAATCGAAAAATACCCGGCCGATGATAAATATATTTTCTTTGCTTTTGACTCAATGTATTAAAAAAATCGCTTAAAAACGCTGCTGATAGTCGAAATCAGAGTCCAACATTACTCAAACTCACACACCAATATGAAATGTATTTGTGATAAAATATGCATGCGCCATTTTACGAACGTTTTCAAACAATTGAGTTACATTTGACTCATACATTCGGTTCGGTGATTGTAGGACGCGTACTGCGTCTATGCAGATGCCGACCGAAATAATTGTGCGAAAAGCACAATGTGTTTTCCATATGCTACGCGACGACATCAATGTGATTTTTGTGTGATTGCTTTTTATTACTAGAGTAAATTGCATTTGTTTTGCTCTTTTTTCTCGCTCACTCGCATGCAAAAACAATTTATGAAAAATATGCGTCTCAGATGCGACATCCGAAAGTAATATATTGTCACAATTGCGACTATGTTGCATCTCACACCCGAAACATCCAAATTGGCTTCGTTTGAGTTCATTCACAAGCAAATGTGCTTGTCCTTGTAGCAAATCGATCTGATTGTTATGAATGAAAGCTGATGCAAAAGGGAAATGAATCGAAACAAATGAGATAGTAAAAAAGAGCTGAGCTTTAAGTGTTTTAGTTGAACGGTTGAAGTATAGGTGGCGTGATGCAAAGTTTTGAAAGTTCAGTTTTGAAACACGCCATCTGCAGGTCAACCAGATTCAACTCAGGCTTTTTGAAAGTCAAAGCTTTGATGGTTCATGCTTCGACTGTTATGCATTGGATTAGTTTCGAATGAAGCCGCTCCCAAATGACATGAATACAAAAGTGTGTTGTCTATCGAAATTTATCACTCACTTTGAAGCGGTAGCAAATATCATTTTTTGATCATTATGATCGATTTTTTTTCGCTTGTTCAAGAACTTGCTGAATCATTTCGGAATTAAAAACATTTGCCAAATGTGAATTGCTTCGTTAAGAAAATAATAGGAAAAAAAGTGCTTTAAACAAACAAAGCGATCAATTATCGGCAATTGACGCACGAGACACGACCATAATCCGTTAGTTGATGATAAGAATGTGAATCAATAAAAAACGATTAATCAAACATTCCTGTTCACCTCGTTGGCAGAGAGAATAAAAAATAAATTCGCTCAGTCATTGATTTCGGGGAGATGGCAAAATAATTGGGAGATTGTTAAATTTTGCAGAAAAACGGTATTGCATTCAGGAAAAAAAAACAAACAACACAGAGACACATCTAACAAAACCAATGAAACAATGTGGTGTAACCGCCCAAAAACCACGCAGTGCAGCAGAAAAAAAGTATTTAAATGGCTTTTTGGCCAAGGGTTCGCTTGGATTTAGATGGGTTTCATCCTCTTGTCGTCGTCGTTAAACAATCTCTTCTTGATTTCCGTTGATGTAACAGCCCAAAACACACATAGAGACACAGCAGCTCTGTCATTATTGTGTTTTGTCATTTGCTGCACTTTGATTATCGGTTTCGGTTGTGTATGCGTTGCGTTTGCAACGTTGCAATTGTTTGTCTAATTGAAAGGTCGTGCATTGTGCGCTGACCCTCCGCTGCAATTCCATTGCATGAAATTGCAAATGTGGACAAGCGTAGTCATCCAAAATTGTATAATGTTCAACGTTGGTTTTGTTGAAACATACCGACCGGGGCGGACAGTTGGTCTTTATTCCACCGGCAAGTTGTTGTACACCGAAAAACATAATAATAAAAATCACTCGAATCGCGAGAGAGAGAGAGAGAGAGAGAGAGAAAGGGAGAACAATAACATAGAAATTATTATTTATATGTGTTTTGCGATTGAATAACAGCAAAAAAAAATCAGTGGAAATCCTGCGTGCGGATATGGCAATTTCCACCAACTCGGAAAAAGGTAAAAACTCATAAAATTGATGGTTTCGACGAATTACGAAATGGTAAGGGAAAGGATGTGCACAACGATCGGCCACATGAACCAAAAACTATAACATTTGCTCTCGGTATGTTACAGGATCGGTACACGCGAACGAGTGCCGCCTCCCTTGTACTTACATGACATGGCTAAAACAAACAATACCATTACATTTGCCACTGCATACAAATGCACACAAATCAACAATAAAAGTCGAATTGTGTGTATGTGTGTGCGGAGCGAGTGAGTACAATGAGTGTATGCATGTGTGATGTGATCGAAAGTCATAAAAATGTTGTAATTTTAGTTCAAAAACGTTGATTTTGGTTATGATTATGATGCGTGACGATTGATTTTTTCACCCAAAACTCTTTCGTTTAACCAGTTTTCAATAGTAATGTAATAAAAGCGTGAAATTGTTTATTTTTGATATTCAAGTTCATCCAACTGAATATTTAACGATGATATGGCCAGAAAAGTAAAAAAACAACCATCGAATATTCAATTTGCAGATACCTAAAACCGTAAAATATGTCAATAGGATTCCGAAAAAAAACATATCATCGCATCAAATCCATCCCAATGGCCAACCAAATCCATAGAACAAACACAAACATGCCACTGATTGCTGTTCGTTGTATGAACAATGAATTGCAAATAATAAATTATTAAAATCGGTTTGTCAAAAACCGGGAAAAATTGAAATGCAACGGCACAAGCATTTCAATACAAAAGCAATTTCTCGAATTAAGTTGCTTTGAATTGGCAATTTATTGTTATGTGTGCAATTGATTTTACAATTTTTGCGTCATTGTCGATAAATCGCTGGCTCGAGATTATGCGCATCCGGTTGAAAAGAGAGGAGAGTTTGCTAGGACAATGGGCACATAACAACGGCAAACAAAACACTTCAACTTTATTCGATTACACCCCTTCAAATGCGCGCACACCGCACAAAGTAAATACACGCGCGTAAATCACGTTAATCTGATCACACCGTTTACCTCATTGGCCGCATGTAAAGCATGCAAATCAAATTCTGCATCAATAAGTATACTCGGCCACACGAATATAACTGCAAATTACCGTTTCTACTCGCTTTTGTTCTGTTTCATTTGGTTTTGTCGAACAGCTCAATTCTGCGACCGTTGCATTACCAATCGCCGCATTTTTAATGGCCGCAACCAATTTTCAAATGTTGCCAAAAATTAATTTTCCATTATATTTGCATTTCGAATTAATTTAGTTTTGCATCTGGCAAATTTATCAAGACCGCACAATTCGAAACACATTGCAGCTTATGATGTAATAAAGAGATGCGCTACGCTTATAACCATTTGGCAGAAATTTATTTGCAGTAAACACACATACACACACACATAAACTGTATAAACGGCGGTAAGCCAATTTGGATTTTCAACGGAAATTGATTGAATAATTTTGCGATATTAGCATCGTGTTTAATGTTTATTTTACAAAATGTAGATAATTGAACTGATTTGGTTTAAAAAGTTATTTATGAACTCTGTGCGCGTATGCAAACGACAGTGTTTCGACCTCTCCCGGAATGTTCATACAATGGACTCATCATTAAATCAGTCGTTTCCATCGCATCAACTTGCGTTTCAAGACTATTCGTCTTATTACTTTATTCCATTGTTTGAGATTCATGAAGTGGCTAACAATTGGCTAAAGTTCGTAAATGTTCGGTGCTGATGTCGGGTACAACAGTTGCCGGAAACGATTTTAGTTGAATGGAAAGACAGACCAATGTTATAGAGGTAATTAGACTTCAGAGAACGGTCTCTCTCTCTCTCTCTCTTCATCAAGTTTCACCATGAATTTAGTGCTGCACTGGAAAATGGATGCCTTAAATTAATCAAATTGAGAAGATGCTCAAGTCTTTCGAATAGAGTGTGTCTCCGTCAGAGTCAATCAAAGTGGAGGGTTCGTGTTGCAAACCATAAGTAGCTGGTGAAAGCAATATGCCTGGTGTTGTATAGCCTCGATGAATACTAATGAATGTGCATTATACAAACTAGTGTTGATATTGATACACCGATACCTGTTTCGTATTGCAAACGGACTATTTTTTGCGTCTAACTAGAACTATGGCTAGCTATCTGTCCCGAGTGCTACTTTCCTATCACTTTCCGCTTTTGCCTCGACTGCAAAAGACATTATGAATTTGCATTTGGGAGGCACTGTGATATTACGTATATCAATTTCCCCTTGTTGAATGCTCAATATGCATTTGGGTAATTGGGTCGTAAAAATAATTGATAAACGAGCATGAACAAATGATAAAATCGAATCCGAATTTAAGGGAGAAGGTGTCATTTTAAAGCCACAGGTAAAATACTGTATCGCATCAGCAGCGCCTAACTGAAATTCGTAATAATATGCATTTGGGTTAATTTTCCAATTTGCGTGTGCGACGATGATTAAATCGTCATTTGACAAGAAAACACTCGACGAATGTATGCGAAACATGTCATAACTGCCGTTTTATCATGCACACCAATGCCACCGTTTTACCTGTAACGGCAACGTCAATGCGATGTTATAAAGCCATAAAGAATATATATTTGACTTCGACACGTGACATTGTTTTCCGGAGAATTACCATATTTTTTGCCGCAATGAAGCATGCAATTGCAGCCATCACAAATGTGCGATAACGGATCAAAAGGCTAAAAACTTCATGATAAACGTGATCGATGGATTTAGATGTGTATGTGTTGATAGCAGCGAACGAATGCGAACACATGGAGCACGGGATGCATTTCACATTTCATAATTAATTTGTTTGCGTGCGTAATCCAGCCTAGCCATCTGGTGTGTTGCGGTGTGAAGCCAAACATCGGTAACTCTCGATGTATCAAAGTCGATTTGGAAATTTGTATGAACATTATTCAATATGTTCTGTTGCTTAGTGAAAATGTTGTTCATTCCAAACATATTTCAATTAAACCTAATCAAACGCATTTCAAGTGGTTTGATGCGGCTCATAAACCAAATGTCATCCACTGTGTCTACCAACGCTAATTAAAGTGTCACATTAAAAAAAAATCTCTCTTTTGATAACCGCATTTGGGAGAATCATCGCGAGTGAGTCTTCAAATTACATTCGATTGAAATCAATTCAGTAAAAAAGATTGGCGATTCAACGTCTTTTTCCAGTATCCAATGTTCGTTTTACAAGCGACAAAATGATTCCATTTGCCTACAAAATGCTGATCTCATGAAACTTTGATTTATAGTGACGGATTAACCTTAACCACAACCTTTGTGTCGTGCTTAACGGCTTTGTGATGCTATCGATGCTGAAAATTGAGCATGGGAATCTTCTCTTTTAACGCACCATGATTAATGCACCCATTTTTGGGTGTGATCAAGAAAAGTGTTCAAAAACCAATTGATTTGCATATTATCGTTGCATCGATTAATAAAGTTACTGTTTCGTTCCAAGCAGAAGAACGGCTTGAATGCGATGGGATTTGAAATCGTTTTGTTTTTATTACACCAAAGACAAACAACTCTTTCGACAGACACCAGCGAATTAATTTCGAATAAAATGTTGTCTAAATATAAATTGCCGTGGGCCAATGTTTGGGTCATGTTAGACCAAACTTGGTTGTGTCTATTAACCAATTCGCTTGCTTTGACTCCATTAGATCGGATATTGCAACAGTTTAAAAATCAGCTTGTGTAAATAGAATGAGTTGGTTTAGTAGCAATTACTCCGGAAGGCACACAGTGGTATTCAACGCCGTTTCGTATCCCCTTGTGGCAAAGATATTAGGTTCGCCCGCAAGCTGCCGAAAAAATATTTTTAGCCATACCATGAGATCATGATCGGTAAACAATTCTCGAGAAAAAAAAGTTTACACAAAATGAATAACAAACAATGCAAAGGAACAATGAAGGATCAAACGAGAAAAAAATACACACAGTAGCTGTTATTATCTAACCAATTTGTGTGTTTTTTTTATCTGGCTTCAGTTGCTGACTGTCGTTCGTTCCATTGTTTGTTTTCTTTCGGCGGAGTTCGTTCATTAAAATAGAAGCGGCACTCTGTTGGGCGCGCTTAGGTCTCAATGTATTGGGCCATACGCAACAGGAGCGAAAACCAAACATCGAATGAAAGTGGCAATGACAAGGACAAGGACAATGTGCACCATCTAAGCGATGGTTAGATGCCACGTGCCAATATATTTGTTTGCTCTCGCTCACACAATTTCTTCTGGCTATTTGTTTTGTTAGTGAAAAAAAAAACGTTTTGTGTACATTCGCAGCATTCGGTTTATTGTGTCGCTTGATACAAATTATTGACAAGCATTGAAGTGATGGACATGTCGTCATTGGAACTCAAATAATTGGGATGGATAAAAAAAAGGAAGCAGAGACATGCAAAACACCGTGGAATGCTTTTGTTTGTTCTCATAGCTTCGACCGACCGTATTTGTGGTCATGCTGCTTCACTGGGTGGATGCTATTCTCTCGAATTAATTGTCATGGTTCTTTTTTTTTCGACCATGAAGAGAAATTTCAAAGCGGCCGACGGCTATTCGAATTCCTTTTTTTCCATCATATTATTAATAAACCAAACTGAAATTAAAATTACAATTACTCAACAAAAAACCAATCGTAAAGTAGGTCACTTTGCTGTTGTTACCGAACAAAAAACCAGAAACTTCATTAATTTCCGCGTCCGGAAATTGAAAAACGAAGCAAAAAAACAAATTGTTCAATTAATTTTCGAGAACTTTATATTTTTCACGCGAACGATGTTATATCTGTCTTCGGAGTGAACGAAGCTCTTTTTTGTGTTCTTGGATTGACGGATGATGCGTAGAGATGCTTCTTCAGTGAGCCGACATGTAATATGAGCGTGGACAAAGCGCTCTTTATTAGAATAATGATTAATGAAACATAGACCATTCAAAAATCAGCAAACAAATCGACCGTTAACAAGCGCTTTTTCAGCACGCTTTCAACGGAAAATGGAAATGCTTTCGACTGATAATTCGGAAACAAGTAAAAAAGATTATCCGTGAATATTCACTTCAATAAATGTATAAACGCCCATCAATTAATTTCTATCTCGGTCAAATGGAAGTGGTCCCATGCCTGTGACTGTGAAACAAATTCGGATCAATATTTTTTCGGCTCTCTATCTTTTCCCAATGTGAATTCAATGAACTCACTCCAAAGCATTTTTTTTTTCGGTAATTTTTTCATGCATTGGAAGATTTTTCACTCCGAAAATTAATGAACTCGATCGCTGCGGTGTCGGATTCCTTTGTTTTGTCGTTTTTGTTCCACCGGTTCTTTTTTGTGTATTGTCAAATGGCTTGGACGTTATCTAAATTCCATCAAAATGCTGAACAAAAACTCAGCTGTGATATGTTAGAGATTCCCCCTCGCATCGGGCACGCTCATCAAATCCATCAATAAAAGTTGAATGTTTTCATCAATCGGAAAAACGGTGTATATTTTATGCATCATTGTGCACGATTCTCTTCTTTCAAATGGGTGCAAATATATGGCGACAAACTTAATGGACTTACACAATTTTTTTATGATTAAAGCGATTTTTTACGGTAAAATGAGAATTGACATTTGATCGATAATTCGTGAAATGATTCTGATAAATCCGAGGCAAACGAATAAAAGGGACGATTTAAGCAGTTTTTTCTCTTGTGTGGTGCAAAAGAATGTTTCCGTATGAAAAATGGAAATGTATTCAGGAACAATGAACTCGAATGATTGACAATTCGATGAAATCGGCGTGTTTAAAAGGATTTTTGTGAAAACACCCCAAATGTTATTCCGTGTGTATACGTTTTTTCCACAAAGTAGGAAAAATAATTATGCGTTTTGACTTAAAACCAGTGCGAAGCGATTTCTCTACGTTGTGTCGATAGAGACGGATAAACTGCTTTAATTCGGGTAAACGGCGCCAAAGTTCATTGTGAAACTGTCGAAATTTTTTCCCGATGCTCATTGTCTATTCGGACGATTAATCGATTGCCGAATTTTCGATTGATTGTATTTAACTAGTTCATATAGGGACACTGTGTTTTTTTCGTCTTCCAAAACATATCTATACCCGAGGGTCGATGCACACAAAAACACAAACCAAACAGTGAGCAAGCACAGCAGTGGTGCATTCAAGTTATCTTCGCTATTCGCTATTAAATGGGCAGATGTTTTACAAACGTACATGTGCGCTACTGGAGAGCGAGCAACGGTGCAACCAAGAAAATAATAGGATTTCGGTCATAGGACACCACGAATGGAAGAGGAGAAGAACCAAAAAAAATAAATGTTACACAAAATTAGTGGAATTGAAAAATCGAGGAAAAGAAGTAAAACAATGGAGTGGCTTTTGTTTTTGAATTTGTATGATATGGAGTTAGCTAGCGGAAACACAGTTGGAAATGGCAAATTGAATTTTTCGATGAGCACTGTGCAAACAAAGAGTGTTTTGAGAGAGCGTTAATTTATGTCCATAATAATTGTAGAAAATGAATAAATATGGCACGTGCTCTTGAACATGATAAATTGCTTGATTCCATTGTTGACACACTTGAATTTAGTTTTTTTTGTTCTTCAATCGCCATCGATGGATGTGCAAATAAAAACGGCATTTGCTCGATGATTTTTGGTGATTTTTCCGTTACGATTACAAACTTATGATTCAATTGAAGATGGACTGACATTGACTGATGCACAACCGTTGAAATATGGCTCATATTTAATGCAATTTAAAGGGGAAAAAAGGTGTTATGTGTGTGTTTGTGTGTTGACACACGTCAACAGCACAGCACAGGCACAAGGTGACAAACAAAAGTGCATGCAACCATGTACTTAATAAACGTTTTGTGACTGCATCATCTCATTTATTTTAATTGATTTTCAGAATGACTGGCCACATTTCAGTAATTACCTGTTTTTTTATACGTCGAGCTTTATTAAATTAATCATTATATTGGCTCCACCGAGCGTTAAATGACAAACATGGCATGGAAATTACACAAAAATTGCAGTTGAATCATCAAAATGCAATTGATTTTCGCTTGAAACTATAATTTTTTCAGCATTATTCCCTTAATCGCAATATAAAAATATTCAATCAACCATTTTCAATTATTTTTATGTGAATTTCATTCCGTTTTTTTTTTCAAATCGAATCTCATTCGTTCAGTTAATTTTTTATTTGAATTCTGTTGAGTAATCGGGTGAATATAATGAAAAACAGCGTAAACCTGCTGCAACAATTAGAACGCTTAAAATGGGAGTGGATTGCTTACCTGCTGTAAGAAGTATGGAGGTAGCACGCATCGCTGATCATCTAAACGGGAGCACTGTACACGTTCCAAGAGTTCAAACAAATCGTTGGTAGCCACTTTGAGGCGTTCATCGCTGCTTGTCTTCGTCGGTGAACGTAACAATGGTGCATTATTTAACGGTTGATCTGATTGTACGGTAGCTGTCGTCCAAGCACCCATCGATTGGCGTCTGCGCATAGAACGAGGACACAAAAGAAAAATTGTCATTTCAGTTAAAAAACCTATCTCAGTTTTAATTTAAAAATAACAGAAAATAATCGCTTTAAACGATGGCAACAAAAAAGTTTAGCCTTTTACATTACAAATCTGTGGCTGTTTTTGTTGTGGCTTACAAGGCATTATACAAACAATAATAATAATACCAAATTTTTTTCATTCTATTTTAATTAAAACTAACGGTGAACATTTCAGTCTACCGAATACTCTGATGCTACAGTTGCGATGAATCTCAACGAAATTCGTTACGCAAAGTAAAAACAAGATTAGGAGAATAATGATAATGCGGATGGGAGCGCTCGCTTGTTTGCTGCAAAAATCGCTGTGCTGTGGCAGAAATACAATCCAGTGGTTGGAATAGTTGCGGTAGGTCCATGAAGACAGTTCCTCTCAATAGAAGGGAGATGTGTAGATATGGATGGTGCACAACCCCGTGCTAACAAAAGAGCTAAAATGTATTTGTGCGTCAGCAGCATCGGCAGCAGAAGCAACTGGGCTGGCTATGAGACGCAAAAACTCCGTGCACAGGGTCATGGTTGAAATGTGAGTGACATGAAATGTTCGTTGAATATGCATGCAAATTGAATGCGAACTAATTTTGGTTTCGTTGGTTTTGTGCAGACATTCCATAAATAGTTGCAAGTGCATAGTGAACATTGCAACAAAAAGAGAGTTGCAAATTAATTTACGGTGAAATTGGTTATTTTCTCTCGTTCTCTCTCTCTCCCTCTCTTCCGTTCTATTAGTCTTTTTGATGGCAAGCGCCCACAGAACGATGCTAATTAATTTGAATAAAATCAACCAGATGCTCGGCATCTGCTGTGGCCCAAATGCGAACTGAATGCAAACGAATCAATAATAGTACAACAAGTGCAGCAATGTTGTGTGAGGCAAGCGATTCGTTTTGCGCGCGATTGGCATTAAATTCATTAGTCGCGCTCAAAGGCCATTCACCATTCAACAAGGTACACAAATTAACCGCACGCTCTCTCGTTCTCCCCTACCTTCTTCTCGTTTTCGCATGTTCGCGAGAACATTGTGTCGATAATCAAACTCTATTCCGCCGAAATTGAAAATTGTTCGGCGAGAGAAAAATTTACTGCGAACTATAGAGTGCTAGCATTTTTCCAGCTCGGTAAAAATAACATGTCGTTGCTTGCGTTGCCAATTTCATTGCAGAATTGAACCGCAGAGCCGCATGTCTATGCGCATAATATCTCGTGCTCGTAATTTTCCATCGGCGAGTTTTTCCAATGTTTGTTGACATTGGCTCGCGCGTGGTCTCTCTCTCTCTCGTGTCCGTTGAACGCGCTAGCTGCTCTTTTTTCCGTTTTTCTACTGCACCAATTCTTTTCTGCCAGTTATCACTTCAATTTATGGCAAATAGTAATTGAACTGAGTGCACTGCATGTATTACAAACCTGTCGCGCTTGCAAATAACAACCATGTATAATTACGTGTCGTTTCGTTACACTTGCAACTGTTGTGGCAGCCTGAGTACAACACCAGAGACAGACAAACACGCACGCACACAATCTCACTCGCCATTCTATTGTACTCTAGTTTTTTTCTTCTTCTTATGCATGCCGTTTTAATAACAGATATTATATTCGCATAAATTGTTTGCTTCTTTTGGGCCGGCCGATAAATTGAAAACGTCGCTGCTATATTGCGTGATCTTAATAATAGAAATTTCATTTGGATCGGTCGTTGTATTTGCATCGAATAAAGAAAGAGATCTATTGATTTGCATAATGGCCCAACCAACGCCGATAGCCAATAATTTATGAGTTACCACTTGGCCTTTTTGTGTATGCGACCATTTGGTATTTTGTTTTCTGTATAAAAATGCGAAATATTTTCTATAAATTTCTTTCATTCCATATGTGGCCGTAACGAATTTATCTAAGACGAAGAAGCGACATGAAATCGAAAGTGAAATTACTTGTTCGGCGCACAAGTGCAAAAACGTAAAACAAGCGTAGCAACGAATTAACGCAAGCACACGCTTCGCCTTTTTTCATTGTCTTTTATGTTTTTTTTTTGCTGCTTGCTGTTACACATTCTACAACAATTAATAATTATTTTAAATGAATTCATTTGAGTAATTTATAATTTTTTTCCACAAAGACGCATATTAATGTTGAATGGAGAGAGAGGAGAGCAAAAAAAGAAGCAAACGTGCAGTGGGCGCATCATGGATTCGTGCGCTCGTGCCACGTCGTATGTCAATGGCATTAATTTAAAAAGTTAAACGGTTGATTTGAAGCATTTTTTAACGTAACACTATTCTTTGCCATTTTTGCATGTGTTCACGTACGACGACGCACAGAGATTCAAATAACGACAGCAGCAGCAGCAGCAGCAACAACAACAACAACAACTTGATCGCCAGCCGGATTAAATGGACTTTTGCATTTCTTCGCACGCGCTTAGTTGTAATGGAAATTTATGTGTGCAATAAGCGTGTTCTTTCTTCGCGTACAATTTATTCAATTTAAGAAATGATCTAAATGCGCATATATTCCGTAATCGGTAACAGGAAATTTGGGAGTCATGTTTAATTTGTCGGAAATGATTTGAAAATGACACAAAAAATACTCAAGCTGAACGCATATTCACATATCGACTTACATTATTATATCGTCCAAGCAAATGCTCTTTTCTGCAGAGAGCGCAGCGCGCACGCTGCACAAGAGATTATCTTTCAAGCTGCTAATAAATTGTTATTTCGTTGCTATGGCATGTCTTTGCCATTTGGCGCGTATACACACATACACACAGTGTTTATTGTAATAGCGTCCTAAGCCACAAACATACATTGTGACCGCAACCATTCCAACATTATTTTCGCTGTGCTGCATCCACATTTCGGTGAGCACAAATTAAATGTGTAAATGAATTTATGGTTGTGATTAAATTGCAGCAAAATAGTAATTATGTTGAGCTTGCTCACTATGTCTCTATGCTAGCTGTGTCATTTTGTGGTCGAGTACGTAGAGCTCTCTTTGGCTCTCGCCAAATTGGAATTTCAAAAATTCAACACCAAATGGCCAGAGTAAAATCCGAACCAAGTAAATTTATGACGGTTCACCAGCGCTGTAGAAAAAGTCACTTTGTTTTCATATTAAAAATGTGAACAACAAATGATGTGTTACATTTTCTAACGCCTCTGACATAATTGTGGAATAAAACCCAAATGAGAACAGCAGATAGAAAAAACACTAATTTGGCCATTAAATTTAAATTATGATTTAATGAGCACGGTTTTCTGAAAACATGCAGCATAAACGAATGCAATAGGAATAAAATTAATGAAAATTTATCTGACTAGTATATCACTTGGGTGGAAAATGTGATATATTTCTCATTTTTATTTCAAAAATGTATACTGACCAGCGAGAAAGCGATATATCTTGTGCATTTCATAACAGCGGAAGATAGACCGGCGACGAATTTACAGTATTTATCATTTCAACAATCCATGTGCCAAGCGATGCAAAACAGCAAAAAAAACGATCGACAAATAAAATTGTCAAGTACCCCGACCGAATGGTTAATGCATGCTTCTAAGCGCATTTTTACCATTGTATCTATCACCGTTAATTCCATTGTCCATCCATAAATCACACGCCAGAAAAAAAAACACACACGATATATCCGAAAATGCATAAATCACAAGATGTTTGCATACACAAAAGAGGCGACTGCATTTCCTAAATGCCGTTTACATTGCACTGACATCCACATCGAAAGGTAGAGAACAACAGTTTGTTGGCTCGCTCTGATTTGAATATATACATACATGGAGATGTTGGGTTGCCAAGGGACCGTATCTGAATGCATTTAAACATCAACAATTTAATGGCACATTTTTTATGCATACACTGTGTACAGTACTCATGGCTGGTCGTTTAAGGGACATACAGAAAAAAAACAACAAGCTAATGCTGTTTTTTATCACATATTCCCCTCCATTCTGATCACGGTCTAAAATCAGAGTATAACCAATCTAATGATTTATTTTGACCAAGGAAATGCATTTTCGTGATTTATGTTGACGTGTTTTCAAGTTTGAATATGAGATAGACGTGTGCGCGAGTGGTCTAGCCGCTAAGTTATCAATGGTCAGCATTCATTTTCAATCTATGGTTTTTTTTCGCCTGTGCCTCGTTCAGTGCGCACTACGTTATCCACGGTCACTATTTAGCGCTTGAATAAATAATTATTCACCATTTAGACGACACTTCCTCACGATAGAATGATCTTGATTTTGCGATGATTTTTTCTGTGGCGCATCCAAACAGCTGTCAACTTTTGTAAATTTATCGAAACGAGAGTTGCAAACAGTGAACACAAAAAAAAACACAGTCTTAATATCAAACGCAAACAACGTTTGAAAAAAAAATGCGCATATGGACTAACGAGATTGGGAATTGAAAAATGTTTCGGCCCATAAAACAGGAAACAATTCAGGAGCGTCGTAATGGAAGAAATGGAAAAAAACGCAATTTGCATATGAAATATGAAATTGTCTGCATAAACAGTTGCGCCTCTTGAAAATTGGCAAAATGGAAATTTAAGCAAGCTGAATTGAAAAATTGATTGAGCATGCAAATCGGGTTATGGCAATGTAGGTGCAGAACACTTCGATTCACGTTCTTTTTTCACTCTCTCGGTGTTTATTTTGCATGTGGCTGGTGAGATTTTATGCAAGAATTTTCGGTATTGGCATCGTGTGTCGAGATTTTTTCGTTGCCACCAACATTCATCCGGTTGCACGTGGGATTCAGTTAGATAACAAAACCGCTCTCAACGGAATGTTTCGATGGGAGTGAGAACAAAAAAAAAAAGATCACAAGCAACTCAATAACACTGGCATGGTTCAAGAGAATACATTTAACGATAATTTCGATGCAAACAACTATTTTCGGTTGGAAAATTGAAAAAAATGGTCTTTCCTTTTTCCGCATAGTTTCTAATATCGTGCGGAAACTTTTTTCATGAGATAGTTCATTTTCTGAATTGGTAGTTTTAATTTGGGGTCTTGTTTTCCAAACACCGGATCATCTCGCTATACAATCCAACTAAAGTGTCGCTAAATAACATAGCCGACAGTTCAGGTTTTGCTTATTATTTTGCCGGAATGCCATTTTCGCTTCTCTAAGCATTGTTCGCTTTTTTGTTTGCATTTATCTTTATTATTATCCTCTGCGCAATTCTTCACCATTTTTTATGACTCAATTCAAATACACAAATATATCATATCGCAATAACAATATAATTGCATTATAAAAAATATGTTTATTAAACCAGGACGTTGGATTTATGTGTATGGGTGCGCGTGCGCGGTTCCTGCCACATTTTAAAATTGAAGAAAAAAATGAAAATCAACTGCTACAAGTAACTCGATGAATTGCACGAGTCATTGATTTACAAGTTCTAACGAGTTGATATCGCCGGATGCCAAACTAAATCAATTGCATCACAACGTACCCAAATTAACGTGCTAAAGTAGCATCAATCGCGCGACAGATAACCTTTTTCATATATCCTCTCTTATTTATCCGTATATTTTGTTGTTGCTTTCGCTCCGTGCTCAATGGACCAACGACAGCAGCATGAAAATACACTCGAAAAAGGTAATGAAGAGGGTTGCGAATTTCAGTGTGCTCGTGTGCACACAGAAACCCATCGGACACAATGGAAAGGTAAAAAACACTCGCAGAGAGACAGCAGAATGAGCGCGGTAAATCTTTTCAAAGAGGAAATAATGTTTTTGAAAAAAAAATCAGAGCGAACAGCAGAAATCAATTGAATTTTAATATCAAAACATTTTTGCTGGCTTTTTCATGAGTCGTCACACACACGTATACATCATGATCCAACCAACGAACACACAAAATTAATGGCTCAACCATATTTTCATCTGGTTTTTGTCAAACGACGAGCATTCGCAATGCTCATTCAGAATATCACAACGAACACGAAATATTATTTAATTGTTTGCACTCTCTCTCTCTCCTTCTCGCTCTGCCTGAACCCGTCGTATGGGTGAGTGTTCGAATGCGTATGATGTGCATTTGCACAGAATGCTGCGAATGAACGAGGGAAGCGAACGAGAGAAGAATGAAAAAGGCAAAAGAATGTATACGAAAAATTTTGCAACACAAGCAAAAAAAAATGGAATGAACCCCCTCGCAGTGCGTTGCATATCTTGTTTTCGATACAGCAAATGAAGCTGCTCGTAGCTCGATATAAATATACATCGGGATTTGAGTGTCAAGCACATAAGCATCTTGTTTACAATGCAGCATAGCAGCAAAGGTAGCAGCAACAGCAGTATCGCAAAAATATGACAGGCGACATAAATGATTTGAAACAGAACGGAGAAGCAGCCTTTTGATATATAGAAAATTATGCTATGCACAATCATAATAAATATGTCAGCGTTTGAACTATAAAATCCAGGTACAACAACAAGCAACAAAACAACAAACAAACTCTTGCCCATCTACTTTGATTCGGTTTTGAATAATGTTTTTTTGTGTTGTATTTTGTAAATAAATAATAGCTGATTTGAAATGCAAACAAACTGTCGGTCTCGTCTCGTCTCTTGATTGGCGTCCGTTCCGACAAACCATTTGTGCGAAACTATGTAAATATGCGCGTGTTTACTCGAAAAACTCCTGGCATCATTTGTTATAAAAAAAAATCCAGATCCTGTGGCTCAAACCATTTGCCATCATTTTTCATACGAACTCTGCGCTCATCTTTCTTCCACTTGAACACAACAAATTCCGGAGCAAAATAATTACATTGTAAAGACTGTTGAATTAATTGACATCATAATGGCAAAATTGCGGCAATAAAACGGCAATGAGCGTCGTCTTTGTTACATGGTCCAAACGGTTTCCATTCCATTCCATTATGATTCATTCTGTAGTAACAACAATGTGTCGCCGTTAAAAATGAGATCAGCAAGAAAGCGAAAGGAGAAGATGAATCAAAGAGAAGAAGCATTCAAATAATTATGAACGAGGGGCCAAAGGCCTGAATGGCAGTTTTCGTTTTTGTGTCTGCAGCATTGTACGGCTTTGATCCCATTAAAAGCACCGAAAAATGAAACACGTGATTATCATTGCCTTTCTTAGCATGTACGCTGCCGCTGCGTACGACATATGTGAGCAGGAGCAATTTCTTTTCTTTTCGCCTGTCGACGGAATTTTCGCGCTGCAACCGAACCAAACGAACAAAAAAAATTGCTGTGTCATTATGTCGTTGGCCGTTTGAGCCTCGGCAGATTGTTGTGACTGTACATAATAATCAGACGGGATGATGTCGTACTTATCACTTTCATTGAATGCGCACCATCGTCATTCAGACGAGCTGCGGTTTAAAACAGCTACATAAAAACACACACACACACTAGCTACTCTCACTCGCACGCAAAAACAGAGACACAGAGACGAGTTTTAGACAGCCAAAAGCACTCTTATCCACATCCATAACCCGCTGACTGCTACTACAATAAAGATAGATTATGACAGCATTTAGTCGCTTAAAATATAATGTGTTTGGCCATTGTCTGCTGCTTCGAGCAACATCAACAACAACGACAATAACAATAACCAAATCACTTCACTCCACTCCCTTTCTGCTACATTTTGACCCGAGAACACATCAAAAAGGATTACATTTTCGTATATTGTTGTTTAGCGGTGTGTTTAATGTGTATCTATAACGCCTATTCCATCAGCATAGATTTTCTTTTTTTCGCTTCAATCACTTTGATCGCGCATGTAAACGGAAACACAAAAGTTCAATTCATTCTCATGATTGCCAATAAATTTTGGCTTAAAATACGAGAGCATTTATAAAATGAGTCCAAATCCACTTATTAGCCAAAGCTGTTGCTCAGATAACTATTATTTCTACATTTGTTAGTCGATTAATTGAATGCTTTTTGGGCGTAATGGCATCACTGTACGCGGCACCGCAATAAAAATACCCATAAGAGTCCAATCAAAGTGAGTCCGATTATGGAGACCAATGACCGAAAACAGTGTAAATAACACACACATCAATTTTAATGCGCCGGTTAATTAGTAGTCGAAGGTTCTATTCACGCGAGTTGCGTGTTCGCGCTTTTTTCATCGTTCTTTTCAGACCGTGTGATTTGTTAGAATTTTGTTTAGAAAATGTCCCATTAAATCACACGCAAATGGCACCCCGGCGCGTCAAACGTTTCTATTTGTAATCGAATTCAGTTAATTAGACGACTTTTCGAATATATCTAACATCGAATTGAAATAACCATTTTGGCCACCATGGAACTTGCATTGTTGTGCGTTCGAGAGAAAAAAATAAATGAAATGAGTCACTTTCTTCATTTCCCATCGAAACTGGTTTTGAGCAATATGACTTTTTATGAAGACATTTGGTCTAACGTGAGCACATAATAATTGAGTTATGCTTTTGCGAGGCAACATTTGTTCGACCATCGAGGAATGCACAATGGCGTAAGTGAGACTGAAACAGGTTTTTATTCATTGAACACAAAGAAGAAAGAGAAAAAAAGTGATTTCCCATTGTTTGTACTAATCCAAACATCGATTTCACGTTCACGTTCTATCGAATCTTGACACTATAATAATTGTCCATCAAAAATAACGGCACATTTACCTACCTTCGAGTTTACTAGGGATTTTGTTTTTCAAATGGACTTTGCGGTTGGACCTTTCGTGAATCCTCTATTAATATTTAGAAACAATGCACGAATCGGACAATTCAGAAGAATGCGACCATCAGGGATCATTTGGACTGTCGACAAAAAAAAACATTTCACAACCAAACGTTGCGGTTACATTTCCGCCTGAAATATTGTTTTCCATTGGGAATGTTCATGCTTGAACTTCGAAACCACTTTGAAAGTGATTTACGAAAGCGATAGTGAACGTTTTTGCCTTTGTGCGTATGAGCGAGTGTATATGTTTCACTCCAAAAGAGTCCATATGTTTGTCGAAGATTATGATTACCCGAAATCGGCAGTAGAATATTCAATACTATTTACTCGCTGTTGTTGGTGTTGTAGTAATGTTTGGTGTTGCGATAAAACCAAACAAAAATGCGATTGTGGCTTGCACCGCCGAAAACCAGACGTATAATCAACAACAATAATAATCATTCGAAAATTGTTTTGAAAATTCCATTTCATTATTGTTGTTTCCTATTGGGATTGTGTGCGAATTTCAGGCAATGTGTATGCGCTAAATTCATAAATTTCCGCAAACAAAAATGAATATCGAAATGGAATGTGCGATTTCCGTGCTACGAAATGTGCGGCGCATACTGAACATTGCTTGGTTTTTTTTTCTCGTTCACTCCACCAAGTATAATAATGCGCCGCGGAATATTAATGTTTGCATAAATATTTATGAAAATTTGCATGAATTTATTGTTATTCGAAAAATATATGGTTTCGTTTGCGTTGTTGTTGTTGACCAATATGTCTGTTTATTGGTGCTTTGTCGCTGGGGCGGACTCATTAAGCGCTTTTTTGGATTCGTTTAATTTTGGATTCATCGCAATTGTGCCGCGTGCGCTGTCGTGGTTGAAATTAACAGCGACTGGAATGAGACATTGAATGGTGGGTGTCTATCTTTATTTCTCTCTATTTATCGCTCTCGCTCTCCCATTGCATTGTGTCAAATTGTTCATAAATTGCAAATAAATGGCGATCGGTTGTTTTGATCATTATTGTCTGAATAATGAGACAAATCATATTAGCTCCTTATAAATAGCTATCGAACTCATTAAAAACGCAATCTAAGTTTCAGAAATCGAACAAAAAAAGTCATCATAAAAGCACTTCAAAGCCGCATGCATTAAGAGATTTATAGACGAAATGATTATTTTACATCGAATGATTGTCGTGTCATTTGCAAGCCGCGGTTTTATGTCGCAGCTGGGCTCAGACTTGCCACTTTATTCGCCGATTCATTTTTACTATCAATAAAGAGGCACGACAAAAAAAATTATAGCACCAATGAAATTTGATGGAAAACACAGAGTTAAATATTTCAACATCTATCTCTCTGAAAATGTTTATCGCTAAAACGATTCAACACGCTATACAATTGCTAATGCAAAAAAATGCTTTTCAAATTCAGACGTTTAAGTTTTCGTTTCCGTGTGCTCCGATTGTGCGAGTATTAGTCAGCATATGTGTGAGATATAAACTCGGCAAATGCGCGCCTGGCAAACTACTATAGCAATAATAATGGATGCAATTAAAGTGGATGGTATTTTGTGCAAGTGTTACTGGAAAGAGCGAGAGATAGATGCAAATGGGAAAAATGGTTGCTTTGCATGACCAAAATCGTGTTTGACCGAAAAAAGCGATTCGAGAAAACGAGAGCAATATTTAAGTGGATTCGAATACTGTGGGCGCATTTTAGCAATGACAAACGCGAGTGAAAACTACACCACTTCAATTTTGTTCATGAGTGCGTGTGTTCTGTGGCACAAAATCCATATGACTAACATTGACATAAAGCGGGCATTATGCTCGAGAGTTGTAAATGTACATTTGGTTGTCTACTTGCGACATTGCGACAACGACAACGACATCGACAAACCTTTTTCATGCTGCTCATATTCAAATATTAAAGTAAAATTTACCGCCGCCGCCACCAATAAAAACGCGCTCGTTTCCATTCGCTCTGCACGAGGAAATTGAATGCATTCATAATGACGGTTTAAACCAAATATACAGTTCATTTTTCATTGTTATGGTTTTAGTCGGATTTCATGTCACATAGTTCTTTTTTGGCAATCGTTTACAACAGAAATATGAATGGAATATGGCATTTGAATCTGTGTGTGAGCGTTGTAATCGATACTCTGTGCCCTCAAAGCAATGCTCTCAATCAAATGCTGGATTTGTCTCGTCATTGTTCCCAATTCAAATGATAAGCGTTTTGTTTTGAGTTTTGTGACATATTCTTCGTTCGAAATTCCAAAGAAAAACGATAAAATTGGGACAAGATCATATCCATCCATTAAAAAATGCCATCAAAACCCAATTCAAATGGAAATTATAGTTCTCGGCTTTTGATCATCGGATATTATTATTCAATAGAACCCATCAATCGTATCATTTTTCTTGTTCAACGTGACATTTATGGTTTATTTTGTTATACAGCCACGGGGAATCCTCCTCGTCTGTTCGTAGTCATCATCGTTGTCGTCGTATTTGAAAATGCTTGTTGGTTGTGTAAACTTTGGCATTTCTCCAAAGACATGATCGATAATCATATTCAGAAAGACAGGAAATGCATGTAAACCGTAAACGTTGCTATTCACTCAACCGAGTATATTATTACGGCAAATGCAATTTTCAACGGAATCGCCAGAGTATTTAGCAAAAGACTGTGTGCAAGTATTGCGGATATTGTGTTCAATGGAAAAGTAAGTCTCGTCTTGTTGCGAATGCTCCGCAGTGAGTGCTCACTGCTCACCGTACGAAGTTCATACTGTTGATACGATGACACTTGGTTCATAATCAGAAAACAGATACATAATAGAATGAGCATCCACAGTACGGCGCTTGACATGTTTATAAGCAAACGAACGACAAATCATAGACAACGATTGAATGAAATGCACATTCACAGCGACTCAAGCATACAATCAGTAATATAATTTATATGCTCCACGCTTATTGTATTCGATTCTTTCTCTCCTTTTCTTCCACCGATTTGGTCTCCTGTTTATTCAGTGCAGCCATCTCGAATGATGATCTAAATGATGGATTTACATAAGATTATGCGTTATGACATTTTCATTCAAATGTTCTTATATATTCATTTATTCCGCGCGTTTCCGTGCACTAGATATGGGATTCAAAACGCAGAAAAAGGAAACGTTTCCGAAGGTAACGGTCGTTGTTGTGTCCATGTGACGATGCTCATTGCTCAACGCTGAAGGATTTTCAACCGCACTCAATATCAACAACCGAATATATACTGTGTTCAGTTTTGACGTCTCCTGAAGAAGCGCATTGAATACAATTGAATTGATATTGAAGCACATTTACATAATTTGCTTCTTTTTCTTCGCTCGCTCCCACTGCGATTCCACGGAATAAAAAAAATATTGTCACCATAGCATATATTTCGACGTCGTACAACATAAATAATAGTATCGCATTACATTTACGCTACGTCTACTTTCTGTCATATTTCAGTGACGCGCGTAAGCAAATTTTGCGACACAAGAGAAAAAAGAAACATGTAAAATATCACGAAAATTGCTTGGTAAACGAATTTCGGGTAATTTTTCCGCGATTTCTTGCGCAAATAACGATGAATGCATAAGCGAAATATAAATTGCTGGTGTAGAGAGCCGAGTTGCGTAACGACGTAGTATCTCGATGCAAATATTGATTTATTACAGTTCATCGTTGAAACTATCTCTTTTCACATGGATGTAAAACATTCAATCGTGTAATTTCTAGAGAAATTACAACGTATTTCTTTTTTTTCTTTCGTCGCCCAACAATTTTGCTGTGTTTTTTGTGAATTTTCATTACAAAGATTGATTTTATGAGAATGTCACTTTGGTTCCGAGACGACAGCAATAAAAAGCGGCTGCTCAGTGCAATACTTGTCTCGGGCCGAAAGACAATTGCGAATGTCACAGAGATAACAATAATAAAAATCCATAGCCATGATGGCAAGAACGAACGAGACATGACAACAATTGACTGCGGAGGTGGACTACGATAAAATAAAATTTAATTTCATTGTGTTTCGTTGGTTCCATTTTCTCTGTCACTCGGTTGTTGTGTGTGTGTGTGTGTATTTGCTGAACGCTTTATATTGTACGCTTGGATTTGCCTGAGTATTGAGCAGTGAGCACCCATTTTTTTCGGTCGTCGGTTGTTGTTACGAAAAAGTTTTTTTTTTGTATTTCCATTTGGCGCGCTCGCTTTATAGCGCGAGGGAGCTCTTCCAAGTGTTTTAAATTCATATATTCCCATTGTGTATGGACAGAGTACCATTGAATCTCATGAATTCCATTACACTCATTCGATTCGGTATGAAATGAATTATTATAAAATCTCTTTTTGGCGGCGCAAACTTGCTGGCTAACATAATTGTCGTGTGCGCTTAATTCATTTTTATTTTGCAGTCATTTCATTTTCTTTTGTCATTTGCGCCAAAATGAGCTCATACAACGGTTTGGGCACCCACGGCTCGAATCAAAGTCACGTTGAACCATTTTTTGGCCTATTCTGCATAAGTAATACTAATATTTTTACTCTCGCCATCTGTCTATGATGGCGATGACGGCGACAACGCCCAGTGGAAATGAAGTCAGCTAAACTATTTTGCACTAGTCCATTCTTTATGTTTTCATTTAAACAAATGAATATGCAGGAAATGCTTTTTATGGATCTGAAAGCGAAATGTGGCCGAAGCAAAAGCAAAATTTCACCTTTTTCCGCTGTTTGTCAATGGCCATCGACTTCATTTGAATTGAGTCGTTTTCTTTCGCTTTTTTTTTAAATTAAAAATTCGCAATTCATACAAGAACAAATGTTTACTTTTTTGGAGTCGCAGAGAACGTGACAATACGGCGAGAGAGTGAGAGTGTGTGATGGACATTCGTCTTGGTTCAACGCGAGACGCGAGTATTTCAAATAGTCATGGAAACTGCCCACATTGTGTTCATGTGGCCGTAAAAATACATTCACTTGCGGCTGTTTTCGTGTTCAAATTTTAATGAATTATACACCAATTTGAACCATATGCATCTCATTACCTCGTTTCAGTTCAGTCGCTTTACAATCGAAATGAATTCAACTCTTGACCAGCCCGTGATTCAACGATCGTTTTAAATCACCGCGCGCATAAAATCTTGAATTGTTGTATTTTGTGCAACGAGTGTTAAAAATTCAATTAAAGTCGATGATGCTTATCAGAGTAAACAATAAGATGAAACGATCCCATGCATCAATTTCAAAGATTGCCGCGATTCGCGCATTTTTTTTCGTTTTGCCTCGAGAGTAAAGTCACTGCAAATCATTAGCGGCTGCACTTATTTGCTGAACAAAATGGTAAGAATGCACGTAGGCATTTTGATTGCGCCGTTTGCATTTGTATGCAGACCTTGTCATTTTTACGTGATTTAGAGCGACAACTTCATCGAATGGCATCGCCGTTCATTCGATCATAAATGTCATATCGATGATTCGATTCAATTGCAATTTTGTAGTTATTTACAGCATCAATTAAAAATAATAATCCCATGCAATTTACGTCAATGCTTTGCTTACTCTATTCTGTCTTCGCCATGACGTTTGCGATTGATATTTACGTTTTGTTTGTTACCGCGTTCGGTTGTTAGAATTGCAATGGCTGCAAAAGGAAATTCTTTTTTTCTCCGTTCAAATAAAGGCGATTTATGACTAGAATCATGCGATTAAATGTTCTCTTTTGGCTTTAACTGGCGCCACACGATTATAAACACTTCAAGATTGTATTTCTTTCGACAATAAGACCTGATTTAGAAGATGTGATGAGAAATTTTTGCGCCTAAATATATATGAGTCGGAATTTTGATCCCAATAAATGCGACATAATTTCAGCGAAATTCCATGACATCATGTAAACACACTCAATATGAAGCGCACACACGCACCGCGTTCATTTGCGAGTGAATTATGTTGGATTTCAATTACGTTTTTAATCATTTAAGTCAACCTAAGACGAAGAAACTCATCATAAATTCCATCAATTTGGAATTAAAAACCACGATTAAAAAGTATTCGCCTCCAAAAAGAGGATGTTGTGGCTCTGTCGCATCAAATGCTTGCTGTTTACACAGCCATTTTTAAATATTCAACCAACTCCGGAGTGGTTGTGCACAACAAAACGAACGAGTTACTCTGAACAAATAATTTGTATTTAAAGAGCTCGGGCGCGAGTGCCACCGAACGGATTTGGACAGATTAAGTTTCCAGTATTTCATCTACCATATTTTAAAGATTCATAATTTGTTTACGTTGTATTGCACGGTAACTTTTCGACGCAGAGTTTTTCGAACTGTTTCTGATGGTGGATCTGATGGTGATACGAACGCTAACTCGTTTCAGTCGATATGTCAACAGTGGAAAATGTGAGTAGTCTTAATAGAAAATCTAGTAGCTTTCGATCATGGGGATTTACATAAATTATGAGCACATCGATTTATTCATCTTCATCATCGGTCTCATCTTTTCTTCCACTTCAGCAATGCAAATTGAGAAACTTTGTTTTTGACATCATTGACACGCCGCTTTTTATGGTTACTTCTTGTTTCGTTTTTTATTCCTCTCGATTTTAGACAAGAAGAAATTATAAATAACCAAAAATGGTTTCCGCTCATTCGTTCCACTGAGGCGGCGAGAAAATTAAAAAATAAGCTTTTAAAATGTAGATAAGAAACGGCAGGTTGGAGTAAACGCTTCTTCTTAAATCGCTTTAATCCGGCCGGGTTAAATGAATTTTAAACGTGAAATAAGGTGTAATTCGAACATCGACCATCGACTTCGTCTCTCTGCGCTCGCCGCTCTCCACTCCAAATATATGAGCAATGCAATTTTTTGGTCCATTGGTGTTTCATGTGTTTTATCGAATCGTGACGGTTAGTGTGCGCATTGATGACGACGACGACGAATAGAACTTTTACCGCGCAGCAAATTGATGAAGCAAATTGCAATACCAAAACGACCAAAAATGAGACAAACGTGCAAACATTCAGAGATTTTCTAATCGCAGTGGATTATAATCGAATTGATGTCATACTACAAAAGGTCAGAGTTTCTCTCTGTCCATCTCTATCTTTCCGTTTAACCATTGAAATGGCGCTCAAACGACATGAAACACATTTTTCTAACTTTAGAGGTGGATGTTCCGTGTGGGAATGTGATTTGTAGAGTCTACAATGTAGACAAAATCAAAGGAAAAGAAAGTAAACAAGCAAACGTAAATAAGTGGTAAATTCATCACGATTCTCTTCGGCTATTTCATGTGAATGAGTTCAATTTGGTACAAAGGTAGAGAGAACCACAGAATTTCGTTTGAAACACAAAAAAAAAACATATAAACCAATACAATTTCGATTCAACCACAAAACGAAAGAGGCAAAAGTCACACAACTATAAACGATTTTATCGCGGCGAATAGCAATTACCGTGGTTTTTTCGAAGTGAACACAATTGTGGCTGGTTCCAGTTTTGGATTTGTTCTTTCAATGGTTTGATTTCTTTTTGCTTTGAATTCGATGCTGATCTGACCTATATTCGGGTTTGACAACGGCTCGACAATTCTGCCGCAGGCACAACGAAACCAGCTCACACACTCAGAGTGCTGTGACGAAATTGCACTCGAATTCCATGATGTTTGCAACATAATTTCGGTGATTTCGTGTGAATGCATTTTAAAATTAGCCAAAAAAAATCACATTTACATGCGAGTTATTTATGGGACCACATATTTAGCCAGGTGGTCGACGCGCGTACTAGGAAACTCCCTCTCTAACGCTTTTTCAATTCTATTTCAGAAGAATTTTCAAATCAAATACACACTGCTGCTGCTGCTGCTGCTGCTGTTGCCTCTGATCGTCGCACAAAGCCATATGTCGACTCCTCGAGAATTGATTTTACAAATTTTTAATCTAAATGGATTTGATAACCGTTCATTTTCATAAAAAGCGTATAATTCATTCGCATAATTATTCGAAGCCCCATTGAATGTTTGCAGCATATTTGGTTTTGATATCAATTTTGGTTTCATTTCTTTTTGTTCGTCAATTAAATAATAATCATATACATTGCAGTGTGTGTGACGCAGAAATCGAGGTATCGCATCGGCGGTTGGTGATTATGCGGTTTTGTTGCTGATGAAATTTTATTAATTTTCACATTCATATTCATTGTCGACTCGCGCGCGCGCACACTCACACACACGAAACCTCCAACTCTCCCATGTCCCATGATGTTTGTCTCCGTCTCTTTCGCTCGCTCGCTTTCTGCTTTCCATTTTCAATGCGAACTGTTACCGTTGTCACAACGGCGTTGTGTCTTTATGAGTTTGTTTATTCCATCATAAAATTCATAAAAAATTTAGTAATAGATTTTATTCTTTTGTCGTCGTCATCGTCTTCGCCGTGGTTATTGTCGACAATGTTGTTGGACAAAATCGAAAACGAACTGGAATGTTTCGACTGATTTGAATAAGCTGTTCATGATCAACTCTTCCATCAATCACGGTGTATGTGTGTACACCAAAATATGCCCCGCAAATCAATAACGCGCTCTTTGGGAATGAATAATTTCATATTGGAAAAATACATACTTTTATATTCCATCGTCGCAATTTATGACATACCAAACAATAGAGCACGCATAATAGTGACAGATGTGGTGTTGGTTCCGTCATTCGTCAGCCGTCGACGATTTCAAATTCAATCGATCTATGCGTGTCGAGGCTTTCATCCATTTTAAAGAGTCATTTGAATCTATTTCATCGACGAATAAAATTCGGATAAAAATAGAAATAGAAAAGCAACAAACATCAATATTGTTGGCAGCGACGATGAAAAGAAACTGAATGCGGAATATTGTTGTTATTAATGAGCGGCTTGAGATAAATGCCTAACAAGCCGGGATCGATTTATTTGTAATACGTGCGGCGGCTAACGAGTTTTAATTTATGTCATGAGATTTAGTTTTTCTCATTCCTTCCGAACAGCGTGTCAAACGCCAAAAAATGCTCGCCTAATTCGATTGTGACTATTGAAATTCCACACAAAAGGGAATAAAACGGTGCATTTGACGAGTCACAAAAAATCACTGGAGTATTGTTAGTTTGAAAGGGCACGTTGAACAAATAGAATAAAAAACCGCTGCAACACAATCTGGGAATTTCGTTGGAACTCACACATAAATTCAATGACCACTTGACATTTTGTTTCGAAAAAATTGATTTGTGTTCTCCTAGTTTTCCACCGAGGAACTCTCGCATTTGACTATCGAAAACTTCACAGATCAACGGGTACTTGTTAGGAAATTCCGATTTCTTTGTACAAAACACACTAACTGAGATTATGGTAACGAGTATCGCTGTGGAACATAATCACCAAATTCTAAATTACAAGCTGTTTGTTTAGAATGAAAGAAGAAAAATCAGAAAACAAGCCATGAAAAGGAACCGCCCGAAGAGAATGAGAGAAAACAAACATTTATTATCAAGGTCCATAATTTCTAATCTAATTCATTTGAAGATTGAGAAAATAAAGCAACGAACAAATACTCCAGAAAAGAGAGAGAAAAAAATCAAAGAAATGCAGCTACTGACTGTGGCATTACGCACCCGCTGCAAGAGCATTTTATTATCTTCGCTCGAATTCGGTTGATCACACCGAAACGAATTCAAAGCGCTCCGAAATGACACCGAATCACTTTGTTGGCTTTCGTTGCTCTCTTTACATTTGTTTTTTTTTTCTTTTGGTACTTTTGCTTTTGTGCGCGCTCTCCTCAAGAACGTACTCAAATCGAACATTGTCGACCATAATCACGGTGCGTTCGAGACGCGGAAACAAAAGGCTAACAGGGGACTTTTTCTTTTTCTTTTACCATCAAGAACAATCGTCTTATTTTTCCATTCCGAATACTTTGTGTACATATGGTCGGAACTCTTAAGAAAGTATAACACTGTATGAAATACGATTCAAGTGATCACAAGTGAATTACACTTAAAGTGGAGCTCGAGACGAGAGTTGCTTTCATGTTGAATTTTCGGAAAATTCCATGTGAAGCGAGAGAGAGAGAGAGCAAAGAGAAGCATTTTCATGGTTGAACCTCACCCGAAGAAAATCCAGAAACATTACGCGTACATTCCATGTCGCTCTCACCGTGTGTATGTTGTGCACAATTTTTATTAATCTTCTTCTCGGGCGAATGAATAAAACACGTTGATTAATTTTAACGAACACAAATTTAGAGATTATTTTTGTATGCTCAAGGCGCTCCGGTTAACATGCAACTTGAAGAAAATGTTGCGCCCGTAAAACGCCGGCTCCTTCAACATTTCTAATTAAATAGCATCATAATTTCATTTTTAACAAGAAAACGTGATTCAAGAACAACAATTACACTCGATTGCGACTCAAGTGACTGGCAATGAATTCTAGAAACTCTCACGGGTGAATTTTAATGTTCAAGTGATTCTTGTCATTTGCCAAGTGTTACGCATATGGATCTCCCTTGGCAGCCGAAACGTTGAAATGAAAAAAAAATCCCAAAAATTTGATATCTTTTCGCTGATAAAATATGACTCTTATTAAATTCAGCTGAATATCATGGTGGAATGTGAATAATGACACTCATTCAATGAACTGTTTTTCTCCTCCATCTCTCTCTCTCGTTTGGCCGGACAAAACCATTTCGGAATTTCAATGAAGCGCGTGAGTATCGTTCCATTCATGAATCTCGATCCCCATTTCGCTAGAAAAACAAAACGAGCTGTGAAAGAACAGAAAAAAAAAACACAGAAAGATTTCTTGATTAGCCGCGCATCAAATGACACAGCCGATAATTCACACTGTCGACACTGAAATAATGAAGACGAAGGAAAAAAAATGTAAAATTTATACGATTTCATTTTATTTTGTGTGTTTTTTTCTTGTTGGTTGAAACCGAGTGACACATTCTGGTTCTCGATATTCGGGTGCACGTAAATTCCTCTGTAGTTTTCTCTCCTTGACTTTGTAACACATTTCGGCCGCGTTCTTCATTGCGTAACATTTCAAGTAGTGTTACAATTTTTAGGGTATTCAAGCAACGAGAGATGAACGCAGCACTTTTGTTTCATGCGCGTCGTTGAGAACACGATGAAAGTTACGATAGTGAACAAGCGCACCCCATTGAAAAGTACACCGTATGAACATATTCGATTCACACTTCGCATCATTAAAATTAGGGGCCGATGCATTTAAACGACATGGTTTTTCGAAGTGCCAGTGTCACCCAGAGAAGTGGAACATAATTTCCATTTCGTTCGCACGCAAACATAAAGTGAATGCAAACGGGCGCAATGAGAGAGATTGTATCAGAGGTGTTGCTGAAACTATGCGTTAAGGAATATGTTATTTGGCGACACTTTCAATAGTTTATGTAAATGTACGAAATATGTCACAAATAAATCATTCAGATCGTGTTTTTTCGACATTTTTTATGAGTTATATTTCATTTTCGTTACAATTTCAACGGATATCCGCACAAAATAGTGTCACTTGCAACAAAAAGAAAATGCCCGTTCATAAAAAAGCAGCAGAATCTTGAGATATTTTTCCATAGAAAAAAAAACACGTTTTTCAAATTCAAAATTCTTCTTTAGAATAAAGATTCATTTGATAAATTCAGAAGAAGATTGCCGTTGGAAATACGCAAGAAAAAATCTGTTGAAATATTCTCTTTGATTCGAAGAAAAATTCTCTTCGGAACACAAAAAAGTGCTCTTTGGATCAATGAAATTGTTGTCCTCCGTGGAGATGCTAAAAGCACCGTGCTAATCGCCTTTGTCAGTTGAGCTCAATAAGATGAACTATTTTACGTGCTCACTTCCATTAGTGGAAAAGCATAAAAAATCGAAGAAAACCATCGTTGAAACTTTAAAGTGCAATGCTCTGCCGGATTAGGACGTAAAAAAATTGTTTAAAACCATTTTGTAATAGGTAAATGGATCGAAAGAATACTAAAAAAATAAACAGCAAATGTCCATATCTATAAGCGATTAATAGAAACTAATAAAATGTAAGAAAAAACAACAATAAAAGTAACAATGAACATCTGTTTTCGTCTGTTGCGTCCTGTTCCCGGTTTTAAATTCATATGACTTTCACGATCACGATGAACAAGCGATGACAACGGCGCGACACAGTTGCCGATCTGTTGAAGTTTATGTGCATGCAACAGAGAAGTCAATGCATGTGCACGCAAAGATAAACACAGACGCGGCAAGAAAACCGATTTTAGACGGTTTTTTTTTCTTTTCTCTTCTTGTTAATCTCTAGCGTTGTTGATTTTTTTTTATTTGTTTATGACATAAACACTCGAACCGGAGCAAAGCGCAGCCACAATCAGCAAAGAGGGATAGAGGAGAAGAAAAATTGATAAAGATGTTACTTTATACTACTTTTCTATCCAATTGTAAATACGCTTGCTGAGTTTGTTTATTGTTCGAGTGCAATATGGTATGTGAATTGGTTTCAGTGCTGTGCATCTACACAATAATACCACAAAGTGAGAAAAAAAACATACACAGTGAATCGGAAAGGGCAAGGACAAAAGAAAACATACGCAGACATACGTTACATTTTCCAGCGAAGAAAATTGTCGGCTCGGCTGTCGACACTCGATAAATTTATTGCTTTTTGATGACAGAAAAAATGCCATATATTTCTTGAAGAGAGAGATAGAGTGAGAGTGAGAAGTAGAGTGTCTATGCGCTTAGCCTGAGAAAGTGGTGCATATGCTCTTGTACCACTCAAGAATTGTCTCTAATGCTTCGTCATAATCTCACTTTGGTTGATGAGTTTTCCAAACGGCATTTTCGATTATCGTTTTTTTTCTCCATAAATTGTCTTCGTCGAGAGCGAAAGGAAATTTTCTATCATCAATTCCACATTAATATCCGAAGTGATCGGTAAAGCGAAAAAGAAATCACCATATGGCTGATTGTTTGCTTTTCTCGAAGGACTACAGCAACGGTAGCATTGGTGATGGTATCGGCGGCAGCAATGGCAACGAAGTGTAAATTGTCAAAACACCATCGATAAGATCGAAGCCTGCATAAACATGGATTGTAGATTATTCGTGCCAAACGTGGTTTGTTTAGCTGCTTGGCATTTGCCTTGAAGGCGCATTCCATCGATGCATTCGGTCTCTTTTTCCCAGTCAGACACGTGTCAAAATTGTTTTCACTCGAATGTGATCATAATCCGTTTGGATTAACCCACGCACACTTTTCGTGCACCCGGATCGGGACATGTGCTGCAGCAATTATAACCAGAAAAAATCGAAAGTCAAATGAAATGAAACGAAACGAAACGAGAGAACACATCGATATACCAAATGACTAGAGAAAAGGTCATGATCCGTAGTCGTTGCGATAACGAGAGCAAATCACAATTGTGTTGGAAGCCAAAAGTGACATGCCGTCGGCATTTTAACAAGAAAACGAAAAATTAGTGGCAATCATGGTATCGGTCAAAATGTTGCAGCAGATGAACCTTTCCATGCTTCATTGGATATGTCGTTGTTGCCGTATTTGACTTCGCATCAATGAAATACACAACAAAAAACAAACTGATACATTTTGAACAACCAACAAAATTATCAGCACTTTGTTATTCAGTCCATACTATGGACCCATAGATAATCACAATTCTCGTTAGAAGCATGAAAGCGATTGCCGCCCTTGTTGCCGCAAATATTATCGGCTAATTAGTGCAGTGAATGAATCGCCAAAGTGGCGGGGTTTTGTGACATCTGAACGAGCACATAATCCCAGCTGACATTCTCAGATCTTGACATTTTGATAGCACGAACGAACGAACGAACAAGCGAACGAATAGCAATTAATAATGAACGAATTGACAATAGAGCGAAACATGTAATTTCTTTTTGTATCAGCGTCTAGACGCTGGAGATATACCGAATACGCCAGTTGTTGACCAGAAGGGGAAAAAACGGTGCAAAGCTTGAGCGAAATTACGGTAGAAAACGACTGCTCGTAAATGCAAACTATCAAAAAAGAATTAAACAAGTTTTCGCCAGTTATATTTAATTCAATTGGCGACTTTTGCTCGGCATTTATATCGATTGAGCAAATGATGTTTTTCACTCAGGTAAAACAGGTGACTGACAAAACGGTTTACATGAAAGCCAATAGATCATTCTGTTTTCGCATTCAAATCGAATTTACCAGAAATCAACAACTTGTCGTCACTTTGCTCGAGCATTTTCCATAAATGGCATTTTCGTATTGCGAAAGTGTCACTAGCACACTCTGTGACATACACTTATTCCAGCTGCTAGAGTCTGAACTGGAGTGATAGAAGCATGGTCGCCGCTCAACATCGGCAGCACAGCAAAATAAATCCTGTTTGAGAGGTGTTAAAATGTAATTTATTTGTCTTGAATTCGGTGTGACATTTTGACGAACAATCAAATGGAGCGAGAGAAAAATGCGCTGCAACACAATGTGGGAAAAAGACAAACACACAAAAAATTGGTCAGTCCAACCATGCTTGGTTACTTTACAACTCAAAAAAATCCGTGGGCTTTATACTTCAAAGTACATGGAAAATATGCGATGCATTAAAAGCATCACGCTCAGATGGAAAAAAATCGTTATTTCAGAAACTGTTACAGAAATGCAATCATAAAAATGAGCATTCCATCGCATGGAATGTACGCGTATTGCAACGGGAGATTTTTCCATTCGAAAGCGATAAAACATAATGAAATTTGAATCATATGTGTGCGAAGCACACATGTTGCTGTGTATTTTTTCATCTGTTTTCACAGTGAATGGGTGAACTAGAAATCGAAAATTGTTTTCGTTTTCGCAACTTTTGATTATTCCAGCCCATCACAAAAATTATATAATTTGTGATGAATTTAGTTTTTCATATGTGCGCTCATTGATTCACCGATGCGAGAATTATGTACATAGACTTATACATTTTTTTCACTTATAATCACAATTTCGAAAATGCGGTGTAAATTCGTGATTACGGTCATGCATGTTGGTGAGCACATATATGAAAAAAAGCAGTAGCATCAAAACTGTGAATTTTTTTCCGTGTGATGATGATGTGCATCACGCTTGATCAGCTCACACGTCTGAAAATGAATTTTTCAGTGTGACTCGTCACAATTTTCGTAATATCTGTGAGTGGAATCGTTTCGGCAGAGCGGTTAAAATGGTCCGGCTGCATGATGCATGTGGCTGAACTTTATAGCGCAACCGCGTATTAGACTTGAGCCCATTTTTATGGCTATGCTCATAAACTAGCATTTTGATTAGTGTACATTTGGGATCTATCCTTTTAGTTGAATGAACGTTTGCCAAAGACACAAAACAACCAACTTGATGATTTATTTCCAATCCACAATTTTATGATTTTTCTTCTTATTCTGTCTCTCCCTCTCTCTCTCTCTCTCTCTCTCTTTCTCTCTCTCTCTCTTTGTCTCTTTTTCAAAATAATTCATTGTCCCTTTGTCTGAGGTATAACGTCTTGGCGACAGTAAAAATAAGAAATAAAAGGATGAACAAAAGAAACATAAAACAAGCGCAAACATCAACGGCACAATCAATTATTTCCGACTGCAGTCGGTCTGAATGGTTGGTTGTTTTCATTTTTGGGGGAAGAATTCTAAGACAATATAGCGAAGAAAAAAATCAACGTTGCAATTCGAAGTGCATTGTGTGCAGTATCGACATGGCCACGTCACGGAAATGTATAATCTGGTTATGTTTAATTTCGTTTAATTAATTGCACTGCTGTGCGCTTTATAAAATGTTCAATAATTGGTTTGCGTGTGCGTGTGTAGCAGAACAAACCCATTCCAATATTGAGTTTGTGCATCGATAATTTATAGCTCAGAGCTGTAATTAAAAATGCTTGGCTCGCTCTTTCTCGTTGTAGAAAAAGAGCCATTCGGCTTTTGGTTCGCCTTTTTTTTCAACGTAATTCATTCTGGCATTCAGGCAAATTAAATCTTCTTTTGTGTAAACAAGCAATGAAGTTTTTCTTTCAGTTCTAAACTTTTTTCGATCGAATAAACAGAGCGGCAGCAGCAGCGGCGAGTGCAACGAGATTGAAAAAAAAAACAATTTTCCGCACGGTTCTTAATTAAATTCTTGCATTTGCTTGCATTTGACTTTCCGTTCCGCACACACTCGCTCACTCACAAAAGCCCATTGAATGTAAGCGGCCATGCACACAATTCGGGTGCTCATATGGTGCGTGTACTGAAGCTACAACGACGGCGTTGACGAAAAAGCGAGCAAAAGTCAACGGGGCGACGATGTGAAGAAAGAATGAAATGAAATGAAATTGAATGAAACGAAAAAAAGGAAGTATGGCATTTGATTTTTGATTCAATTTTCTTGCGTTGCATCGGTCTCGTCGAATTTAAATCCCACTGTCAAGTAAAATGTCAATATGAGCTACCGAACACATCCATCAGATATGCGTGAAATGTTCTTCTAGCCCCGATTTACAATGCAACTTATTCGTGTGCTCTCAACTGAGAAATACTTCAAATTCACCCAGATGATAAGAAAAGAATGGCTCAAAAAGAAAAATACACACATCAGGAAAACATGTGCACATCGCACAAAGAGAGCCCGGCTAACGATTGAAAGGGTCATTTCTTCGATGTGACTGTTATGAATGTGATTCGCCTTTATTTTGCTGGCTGCATTTTAAATTATAGCGGTTCAACGCTCTTTTTCTGCGCTTTTTTTTCATTTAATTTTGAATCACATATTTATTCATTGAAAGAAAAGTAACTGAATGGAAAATGTATATTTGCTAACTAATATTATCGTTGATTTGCTTGTCCCTCGTTTGGTCACACTTGAACTTCGGTTTAGAACGGCGCAAAAAAATGAAAAAGTAGTTGACAAGATTGCAATTGTATATGCTTGAATGGAATATGGAAATGATTCAAGTGGCTTGACAAAAAAGTAGTCGTTATATTCTGTGACTGAGTGTGTCTGTGTATTCTATTTGGCCTGTGGCGCTGAAAAGGCCAACCGTTCACCAACCAAACAACCGGTACATCGTTCGGCGAAATCACTTTTTTTAATTGGGTATTTGCATTGGACTGCCTTCTGAAACTTTATTATTTATGTACGCAAAGTGTGTTTATTCGGTCGCCGGTTCCATTTGTTTTTTTTTTGCATTCGAACAGCCTGTGCTCAAGTGCACGCTTAAGTAGCTTTGATATTTCATTAAATTTTCTCTATAAAAAGGGGGAATTGCCACAGTCGACTAACTTGATTTCAAATTTACTTTTTTTTTCTACATTTTGCACTCAAAGTAAGCAAGAAAATGGCATTGACTTCGAAGACGGTTCAGTTCGATTCAAAGTAAACAGGATATAAATAAAAAGAGACCGACAATGCTGTTCGAATTGCGGTAATATCGCGCAATGGCTTCGATGCGCAACGAATATGAAAATCCACAAACGAAAGGATACACTTTTAGTACCTGTGCAGAAAGCATACTTGCCGCTCGTCTTTTTTTACGCTTCACATTCTTCAGAAAGGCATTTTATGAACTCAAGTAAAGCCCTAATGAACCGTTAAGTGAGCACCCTTCAGTGGCTTTACCGTACTATTTTTCTTCGGCACACGCAAAAACAAGCGTGGAATTTCCATTTCGATTTCGATCCATTTCGTTTTTTTTTCTTCGTTCTTTTTGTGTGCACGCTGCGATTCCTTCCAAGATGATGATGAAATATGATTATTTGCACACAAGTGGTGTGTTCGCTTCATCCATTGCAACGCCATTGACGTACATTTCTCGCTTTAACAATAGAGCGAAATTTTCTTTTGTGCAAAATGATATTATACGAGAGTTTCTTCGCTACGTCTCTCTCTATCGCTCACTCAATTGCAACCAGCAAGACAGCGACGACGACGTCGAGGTTACAAGATGTTATGTTCTCTCGATGCGTCGATGTGTTCCAGACTATGAATTATTATGGCTCGAGAGATGTGGCACAAAACGACAGCACAAAAGAAAATTGACTTAATTTTCGTTTTTCAAGTGTCTCGAAAATGTGACATAAAAAAAGGAATGGTTGCGGTGAGTGCGTGCGGCGAACCCAAATCGCAATTGTATTGGGTGTTTATTCACATCCACATGAATGATTATTATCGAAGGACGGAGAAGTTTTATGTGTCTATTTTCCAACGAACGAGAGTGAGAACGAGAGTGAGAACGAGAGAGATAGAGAAAAAGCACAATTTAGTCAGTCGAACTAAACCGAAATCGTACGCTGGATCTACCAGACAGCTCAAACAATAGACCAGTGTCCTGGGTGAAGTTCAACCACCAGAAGCACCGTTTAATTTTTCATGGGCGAAACAGTTTTGCTCGCGTTTTTGCTTTTTGCGCCGTCGAACTTTTAATGATGTAATAATTATGGGCATGTTATTTCTGTGGAGAATGAAACTTGTACCCGGCGTAGAACGGCGGAGAAAAAAAACAGATTTCACTGTTGCTTCACACAGTGCCCAATTATAATTATACTTAATTAAAATTTCATTTTTGGATACGCAACGTAAATTAATACTCCAATTTTCTGTTCATTTTTCATGTGTTGCTTGCACCACCGAAAATGTGACGATGAACGGAAATCCCGGTCGTTTATTACATTGCATTTGCATCCGAAATATTTCCCATTTTCTGATAAGATCCGATTTCTCATTAAAAATAAGCACGGAAAAACTATCGTGATGCTAATCTAACTTTAACACTTTCGATCCGAATCCACGAATAAAATTCAACGCGGGAAAAATTATGGGGTTGAAGTCGGTCTCTTTCGACAAAACTATAATTACGAACACTGATCATGTGGCGAGATAAATCGAATTTAATTGGGATATCTGTTTCGTTCTCCACTACAGTAAATACATTTGTATGGCATTTTTTATTCGCTTTTTTATGATTGTTCCGTCCCTTTTACTCATTTCACAATAATTTCGTCCGGTTTACTATATTTTATGTCGCGTTTTTATGGAGAAATACGCGTTTCAAGATCATAATCAGTATGAAAGAAAATCGGAAATTCAATTATAACACCGTTCAACGAAGTGACTATGGAAAATATAAAAAAAAACGCGTGGTTCATTCACAAAACATCGAGATTTATCTAGCAAACAGGAAAAAATCCTGAAGTGACGGAAAACATCTATATAAAATATGTGCGATATGTATGTTATGAATCGTTTACTTTGTGCCGTTTTTTTATGGTGTTCTGTTGATACAGAAAGGTACAGTCGAGTAACCCCTTTCGTTTTCCATTCATCTCCGGTGCTGTTTTATTTGACTAGTCTATATATAGCAAACAATTCCATTGTATTTAAATGCATGTGAATACCCTTGAGTAACTGTATTTCTTTTTTTTTGTAATTCCAATAAGCAAAGAGTGCCAATGTTTGCTGGTGCCATGGAAAAGAGGGCGCTGAGAGTTGTTCAACAATTTCTATTTTTAACGACTTTTTTTTCAACTGAGAGAATTTTAAAAATAGAAATGAAAGATAGGGTTGAAGTTGATCGAAAAATTGGGCCATACAAGAATCAAATATCGAGTGGCATCCATGTGAATTGTTGTGTACATAAATATGATGCACGTCTATAAACCAGTGTTTAATATTGTGTTCGTGATGATATCGCTTGTGCAGAGATTAAGGTATTATAATGGTAGATATGAACGCATCGTATCGTGCATTGGAAGAGAGTGCAAAAATAATGAAGAGATAATAAGTGAAGGGTTCAGTGCAAAGTATTGATTGTGGCTGTGGATTATCATCAATCGACTAGAAAAAGCAATGACATTAGTTTTTGCATGTTTCTCTTTCTTCCTCTCTTTCTCTCTTTCTCTTCGAGTGGCTACATTCAAATGTGGAAATCTCCATGTAATCCGAACCACTCGAGTGCCATCAATCATTGGTTTTCGTGACGAACATAAATCGATTGTTGAGAGCGCATTTCATCTAAATTGCTTCAATATTATCAGACCGTTGAAATGAAAAGCAATCGATGAAAATGATCGAAATTAATGTTTAGAAAATAATGAACCGCATACACTGCATTTATTTTAAACAATTGCATGCGTTTCCCACAACATTAAAGCGAACACAAACCGCAAGATTCAACCAAAAAGATAAACAAACGGTACTTTATCGACATTGAATGGATTTTTTGAAACAAATATAAAAATGAAAAGAGAAAAAAAAGAAAGTCTTTCGCGTGTAATTTCAATCTATCCAATGATACGAATTCTAAATGCACGAGTTACGAGAACAAAAGTCGTCAATGTTTACACGAGAGAATGAGAAAGAAAAGGAAATGAAATGCTACGCTCAATATTGTCTAATTGATGATTTTTGCCTATTGTTATGCATTTGAACCCATTTAAATGGGGTTTTGTTCGGATATCACCAGGTTCGACGATGAACTTGATGGGAAACAATTTCTTACTTCGATACATCAATTCTCTTGCTCTTGATTTCGGTGAAAGAACGACGAAAACAGCGAAACGCATCCACGTTTTTTTCTCTCGTCTAATTGTAATTTTCTCCATTTTCGTCGATCAATTAGTTTTATTATATTAGAAAAGTTTCTTTTCTTCTCACTTTCACGTCTTCTAGAGAGCCATGGAATTTTTCTTTTGTTATGCCAAGAGTCTGACGAACAGAAATTGGGAAGTCACACACACGGAACGAAGAATATGAAAAAAACAACAATAAAACAGAATCAATAAAACACACAGAGAGCAAGTGAGTGAGAGAGGAAAGAAATTCGCCTGCCCTCGGTATTTAAATCGATTTCAATGGAATTTAATTAGACGGATATTCCCATCGTGCATCTGAAATGGCACCGTGAAACTGGTGTGCGCTGCGTTCGGGAAGCACGTAGCATCAAATGAAAATCATTAAACATCATTTTTTTTCTTCTCTATCTTTTGGAAACAAGCGTCCGACAACAAACGCCACACACTCTCGCTCATTTTGCTTGCGAATTTTTTTTTCTGTTTGATTTCAAACACGCATGTAGTTCACACATGAGAGAAAGGCACTGCTGAAGATAGAAAAAAGAAAAAAATATGATCAGAAATTCTTTGGCATGAATTGGGATGCATTAATGATGCTGTCGTTGCAATACCAAAACAAATTCGCCTCTTGAAATCGAAACTATAAACAGATTTGCGCTAGAGAAACACCCTTCGTTAGTATGCAAGAGCGTGTTGTGCATATATGCACATTAATGGATTTTTCTCCTTACTGAATGCAGTTGCATCGCGCGTAAATGGCAAGCAATTTAATGCGAAATCATAAAATCAACAGTCATACACGCAAATCATTCGACATTTCCTTTTTCAAGTGTTTCTTCTGACTATTTTTGAAATGCGTTTGCTACGACGACGACATTCAGAGCCCAAAATGACGGTTGAGTACACGGCACAACACACATTTCTCATCATTGCGTCGTCTTGTTATGGTATTTGAGTCATGGCTATTACAAAATGAATCGTTTAGTGTGCCAGTGCCAGTCATTTTTGGTTGATTGAATAAAGAATTCGCTTGAATGAATCTCAGCCAGAGACAGAATGTTCAGCACAACTCAACACAACACATCTCGTGCGTATATTCAACTCATTGACTTCAAACGATATTCAAATGCATTCACATTCAAAAGAGAGAGGAAAAAACCGTGAAGCGATAATGATTTGTTCAACAGAAAGAAATGCAATGGGGAAGAAAGCGGTTTCTTTTGATAAAGTCAATAAAAAATCGTTACGACGATTAATAAAAAAAATGCACACAAAAGAAAAAGACAATTTATGCTAGGAGAAAATATTCAAAGAAGGACAACGCTTAACACCCATAGCTCCTCTCTGTGAGAGAGAGAGAGAGAGAATGAGAGAGAGAGTGTGGAAAAAATGCATGCGAAAAAAAAAACAAACAATAATTTCTATTGAAGCTATTGTTGCGAGTTTCCTTTCCCTAACCACTCGATTTGTTCCGTGTGCATTCCGCTGCACATCATGCATTGCGTCTTGTCCGTTTCATTCGGCATCGCAATGTTTGCAGCGATTTATATGGTAATAAGTTGCATAGAAATGATCCCGAAACAGCTTCGTTCAGCGCATACCACAATATTTACGCCTAATATTTGCATATCGAATGCAACGACTATAAAATTCCAATAGTCTCACCCATTCGAAAGTCGTCATTTTTCTATCTCTGCAGCAGCAGTTCTTATTATAATTCTTAGCAGGATTCTTATTATTCGCCTGACTGTAAACACAATTTTTACTTTCGACGAAATGAATGAGTAAAAATGAATAAAAGATTTTCGTCGTTCAACTTAAGTCGCTTAATGACATGACGCATTGTAGAACGGCATTATTTGCGGTAAATTGAGTGGAATCGATGACAGATCGCTCTTGCAACGATGGTTCACAGATTGTAAACATATTTATGCATTTTTCGCTAGCGTCGCATTTGCATTTAACGGTAATAGAATGGAATGATTAAAATCGATTCTATTTTAAACATCGCTAATCTCTCTGCTGTGCAAAAGAATGGGAAAAGGGAGTCGGCAACGCCGTGGAAATTCTCACGATGAAGACAACGCGAAAATCATTCACAGTGTAGTTTTCGGCTTAACATTAATATGTTTTCCGTTGAAATATCCATTACAATAGAAGACACTCGTGTCACCTTTACTCCATTACGGCCTAAAATAATTTCACTTAATCACAGCAACCATGTATTTTAGTGGAAAAAAAAATCAACAATTTAAAATACAAAAAATAATGCGGTGGTAAAAAAATTCGTCCACAAAAATTCGAGTGCATTCAAAGTTAAAGTTCACAAAGGGTGACCGATAATAATTTTCGTCGGGTTTTATGTTAAAAGTCCGTGATTTGTTAATTTAATGGAGTTTCATGCAACAGTTGAAAGTTGTTTTTCACATTCGAGCGAAGAAAAAAAAACTCGGCACATTGAGTCGATGCACCATTTCAAACGGAATCCATTAAGCAACCGACCGACGTTGTACGTGTGATTTGGTAAGAAAGTGCTAGCGCGCGAGTGTGACACAAAGGTGAACCGAATAACAACCACAGAAGCGACGCAACACAGTATCGCGTAATCGGGATTGGTTTAAGAAAGAAGGGAAACAAGTCGCATACATAATGAATCAGACAGAAACTTGAATGAATTTATATCGTTCGCCGGTCGTATATGTGTGTAAGAATCCCGAGTACACACACCGAGAGACCACAACACCGACGACCCATCGAACCGATACCAAATTCTATCACTATCAAATGCACTGGAAACAAAAGACAAATAAAAAGAAAACAGAATAGAATGAAAGCGATTCGGATGGAACAATGGCAACTGCATAATTTAAATTAAATGCGATAATTTATGTGGTGATAATCAAAATGAATATCACGTTGTTGCACAGATAGCTGTACATATTCGTATCTATTTCTACTCACACCGTACACACAATAAAATCGCATATCTCGAAGACTTGTTTTACCCAACAACCGAACCAATACATGCATTGTCTTTGTCTTTCAAGCCCCGAAAAAAGGATGGGATATTTCGCATTACAAATTCAACGTTCGGTCATTTTATTAGCTCAGCTCAGCTCAGTTCAGTTATACTGGGCTTATACTGTGTACAATCTGCATTTTCTTTTATTTATTTATATCACTCTTTTGCTTCTCTCACTCTTACGTGTCGTCGCATTTGATGAATACGTTTTTTGATCATTGCAGAGGAATTACGAAAATTAGATCAGCAAACGATAAGGCGAAATGCCGTAAAATAACATACAACTTTTTCAAATATTTTATAGCCATTCCTCTATTCATGCGGTGAATAGATAGAAAAAAAAACCGGATGTATTTGTTTTTTCCTCCGGTTTCTTTTCATATATTTTTTTCTCTTCTTTTTTCCGAAATAAAAGACCAAAAATTGTTTTCTCAGTGCATTCCATTTACACTCTTAGTCATCGCCTTCGTAAACACCGTTCAGTTCAAGTCTACAATAAAATTCATTGAATTTAAACGGTTCACATCACAATTTTACGAATTTTTTTTCTTCTTTGGCACAAGAATTGAAATGGGAGAAAAAGCAAGTTTCCATTTCGAATGTATTTTATCCCGAAAAAAATGAAGTTGAAACATTTTTGTAACAGTAAAAACTTGTTGCACATTTGTGGCTTTCGGCGTAAATGATGGTAATTTAGTCGTTGTGACACGTAATTCGAAGGGAGCGAGCAATGTAGACAGCTACCCAAGTGATAAATATAGAGCAATCGTAATGGAAATAGCACAAACACATATATACGAGAGTGCAAAGAAAGGGAGTTCATCATTTGAAATTCTGGTACATATTTGTGTTTGTATTTTTTTCTTGGTTTCTTGAGATGGCAAGAGTAAGTCTGCTGCAGCAACCACCACTCATGCTGTGCACGGTTAAAGTAGTAATATCTGTTACAACATTCTCTCATTTTACCCTAATTGCGGTTAAACGTTTGCGTTGAGATCTGAATTGAGAATGTGGTTCAGAGCCAAAATGAAGTGTTGTGTGCCAATGAACTCTGCACCGTGTCTTGTCAAATTAAGTGTAATGTCATCAATTAGCATAGAAATGTCGAACAGAGATTTTCGTTCTATTGCAAACACATTTTTCCGAGGAAATGATTAAGCGATTCGACAATGACTGGAAATTTTCAGTATTCATGTGTACTGATTTGGTGTATGTGTGTGATTACAAAGCCCAAATGACGCATACCCAATAAAAAAACACACTCAATTGGCTATGTATTGAGAAACGTACACACAATTCGAACTTTATTGCTTCCTTTCGGTCTCTTTCCGAAAGTTGAGTGTTCGTAAAAACAAAGAGACCACACCAAATGCATTAGCCTCATACATACGCAACTCAAAAGAGAAAAAAAGACACAAAGTGCATGAATATATTCGAATGTATCATCTATGCTCATTCGAATTCATGTGTTGCCTGGTCGAAATGTACCGATTGTTATCAGCAAAGAGACAAACCATTTTGAAAAGTAAACAACCGAAAAAAAACTACTTTGTCAATCTCTTTTTTTCAGCCGTTGCCACTTTCACAGTCTTCTTCGGTTTGAATATCCATTTTTTTTTATCTTCCATTCAGTCAAAGTCGATCGACATTTATTTGTCTTTTTGGTAATTTTTTTCCCCGAATCTGTTTGCCGCTCGAATGGAATGTAGTTTTTTCCGATGGTAAGATTTGTTTGTGTTCGCTGTTTGGATTTGTCGAAGACGCATTTTTCCATATCACTGTGACATGTACTTTCGATTTGATTGGAAATGTCGAAGACTTTTCAAACTTTTTTTTTGTAATGGTCGGTCGGTCGGTCGGCTTGTCAAACAGACGCATTCAAATGAGATTGAACCCGCACACATTGACACGACCAATGGAATTCACTAGCCTGTGAAAAACAATGAAACACTGATATATAACTCAAATTATTTACGGGTTGGAATGATTATTTTGATAACGATCAACATCAAAATTGCTGATAATCGAAGGGCGTTTCGGGAATTCAATTCAATGCGTCAATCGGAGGAAGATATACGTCTGATTATCGCCTTGATTGGATTATTTTATAGGAATGTCATAGTATTTTGTGACTGTGTCGAAGTCTATTCAAGAGGATCTATGGAAAAAGGATGAATTTCAACTCAACAAATTGTACAGCTGTGTTGCAGCTGATGCCTTTGTTTATTATTGTGCTCGGGTACCTATACCTAGAATTGAAGTTCAGGTAAAAACGGACCAAGCAAGAACAAGAGTGTCTTTTGACTAAACTAAAACTTTCACAAAATATTTGTTCGCAGGGAATTTTCTACCTCTTTGAAAACAAAAAGAACTGAAACTGTGAATATCCCGATGACATAATGGCATTGAATCCCACTTTCTTTCTTTCAATTTTCGGAAGCGTTACACGGCTCAGGTACCTTGAAAATCACAAGTGATTAAATGACTAAATCCATATGTAAGATGCATTAAATCGTGTCGATTCAAGAGGTTCGAGTAGTTTATTTACCCTCGGGTCAAGTGTTGAAGACGAATAAGAAAAACATTTATATGAAATTAATTGGCATTTTCTAGGGCAAAAAGGATTGATTGCAATCAATTTATTACTCGAAGCAGGTTCACATATTATATCTTCCTTTTGAGAAAAAGCATTTAATATTTGTATGTATAATGATGTTGCTTTCGTGCACAAGAAGTAGTTTTTGTTTCTCTTTCGATGGGTGTTTCAGGCAACATTTAGTGTACGATGTTGATTACATACACACACATTCGAAATAGTGCAATCACAACATAGGGAAAAAAGTATTGAACGTGGCCAACGAAATTAAAAACGCATATTTTATAGAAAAAAGCATATTCCGATAGCGAATTGTAATGATATTATAAATTCGCCGAGCGATAGCTATGTGAAACGCAAATCGTTCGAAGTGAGGCGATTAGATTTATTTTTATGGTTCAAAACACCATATACATTTTAATTATTATGGATATTTAATGCCGTGACTGGCACGTCTATTCCACTGTTCAATATTTTTACTACTTTCCATCGCTTCATCGCGCTTTTTCTCGCTCTCTCCCTCTCCCTCGTGCTATGTGTCTGCATTCACCGAAACATAACAAACACCAAACCACACCGAACACAAACGAACTGATCTGGCTACGCGCTTTATTTATATCATAGTATTTCATGTTATTATGGCCACATGTGCTCGTGCACAATCTATATGCAGCTTAGATACTCGTTGCAGAGTTTTTATAGAAAAAAAACAGTAACATACAAAACGATCTACTGGTGCAATTCTACAGCTACTTCAGATTAACAACTTAAGAGCAAAAAAAAACATGTCTGGAAAAAAATGCAACACAATTTAAACAGAAAGAAGCAAAGAAGAGAAAAAAATAAGGTGAATATCCAAATGAATTGATCTGAGGCTAATGTTGAGTGCATTCTATGATCCGCTACGCAATTGGTTTCACTATTCCAACATGACGACGACGAGATAGAAAAATGCCATGCAGATGATTATGAATGCGAATACATACAGAATTTTTTTCATATACCTCTTACGAGCCACCAAAGTATATGATTCTCGGTGTCCACTTCCGCTAAGGTACTTCATTTTGTGTGTGACGTCTTCGCATTAACACGTTTACCTTCCACAACAAAAATTTCTTTCGATTGATTTTCTTCCCGTCGAAATCGTCTTTTTTATAAATTCACTTTGCGCAAAAAGAGTACGCGATATAATTTCTGGCTTGCGTCCACTTAAATACGTTTACTGGTAATTATAATTGTTCGTCGTTCCAATTTATATGGTGTGTAAAACTGCGCATGCTATAAAAATCCAAGTCCACACATTAAGATAAGCAAAATGGCTTTATTATGCGATGCGTTCGCTTATCCAGCAGCAAAACACACGAAATACGACAAAAAATATCAATTCGATTTTCGCTTTTCGGTCGAGTTTTATCAATGTCTCCTGATTCTTTTTTATTTTCAACCAGAAACTCGTTTTTTTTTGTTATCCAATTTTTTTTTCGTAACTCATTCAGTTCTTTCAATTCAGGTTAATTGCTTAATTAGCGTCTTTAAGCAAATGCACAGCACAATGGGCGCAACAGGTCTTCTGTCTTTTCTTAATCGGCTTTTGTTTTTGTTTGTATGTTGTCGTGGTTTTTTGCGCCTCGATTGTCGTTTTGTTCTTTTTTTTTTATTCCTGATGTTCGATAATTAGAACACAACAATGATCGGATAACTCAAAGCGGAAAACTATAAAAGAATACCGCTACAAATTTATTCACAGTTTTATGTGTGTACGGCTGAGTTTTTATTTTGATTTTTACTTCATGCCAATATAATCGGATTTTTCGTAACACACCGTACGATTTTCATCGAAATAGTTGGATGCACGTTTTTTTTTATTGGGATGGTGTTAGGTCGTAAACAAATACAGAAATCACTGTTCTCATTTTCATATGATGATTTTCGTTCAGATTTTATTACCAGCCGTCGTGGTACACCTCTTTTTCGTCGTTTGTATGAGCATTTACAGTGTGACAGTTTTGTTGTGAGAAACAAGCAATAACATTTCTCTTGTCCTCATTGACGAAACATTCTCATCGATGACACAATGTTTCCACACTACGGATTCTAAGTCGCATTGAAATGTAAACGAGACGTCGTCGTTATAACCAAAAAAACATGGATTAGATCACAACGGAATAGAATTGATGATTTGATCAAAATTTGCATATGAATTATCTAATTGATTGAATTGAGACGAGGTGTTCAATACAGTATCCCTGCACATTCAGTGATTTTTTGAAAACAGTTTTAATATTGCCACAACACAGGCACACTTTATCGCTATTGATACTATCATTAGCACTTGATAAAAGAAACCCACTAAATCAGAGTTTGATTTCTTACTTCGCTTTGCGCAAAGAATGTCGAAATTCTATGCAACTCACGCACTTTCTTCGGCGTGCAATGATAATTTTTGTTCATAACGCGAAACACGCAATTGGAAATTGAGAATCCAACACTTTCCAACACTGAACAGCAAGAAAAAAATGTTGCCTAAACTCACTTCGTTCGGTTTGGACTGTGTGTATTCGACTTCTATTTACGTACGATCGCAAACCGTAGAATTGAAGCGAGAACGAACCGGAATTTATGAAACACAGCAGCACTGCGTCGATGTGCACTCTGTAAATGCCTATAGCCAACTAAATTTCAATTCGTTTATTTGGCCGTATTCAGTTTTTTTTCATCACACTCTTCTTTCTTCTACTATTCGCTTTTGCTGTTGCTGTTAACATTCGTCGCCGTGTGCATATGTGTGTGCGCGGTTGTGTGTAGTGGTGGTATGAGTAGATCGACTCAAAGCAGTTCAGAGGTATGAGTGAGAGTGTATGCGTGAATGAATAGTGTAATGTTGAGTATTCGCTTACACGCTGTACAAAGATCACCCAATACAATATTATAACGTTGATACTGTGCGTTGTGATGTTTATGCATTGGGTTCACTCACCATTCTCATCAGCACTACCAATGCACAACTACATTTACATCGACAGCACGGCGAGCCTTACCTTTCGTTATCGGCTAATCGAAGTATGTGCATCTTCGTCTTCGCATACACACAGTGAGTTAAACGAGCAAAAAGAAGCATATTTTTTGTTTGTGCAAAATAGCTGAGCACTGGTTCGTTTAGAAATTGGTATTTTATTCGTGTGCATTGGTATGCATTGTGTCAAGTCGTACCACTTTACGTAGCCGTAGCGAAGATCAACACCGAAAACAAAAAAATCTGCAGTTTCGCATTGTTGAACAAATAACATTCTATCAAAAATGCAATTTCGATGCGAACATAGCCAAGCAATAAACACACATTTTGCAATGGGCTGTCGGATGGAGTGCCCACACGATATTAAGGCTGGCAGACAGGCGCGCTCGCGCACACGCACATACACAACCATTGGCCTTTCGTTACGCATTCGGCTTTAATCATCTGACGCATACATTTGACCCTCGTTACAATGAAAAACACACAAATTGCATTTAATTCTGCAGCATTCAATGGAAATGAGCATGACATTCCAACGGACAACAGCTCGCAATCTTTTCGCTCTGAATTATTAATTATGGCGAATGTAGACAATGGCTTCGCATTGTCGCATTCAGAATTCGTAATTGGATGAGCAATTCATTAAACGTTCATATAAACCAAATTAAATGTTTTCCAATGGCGATTGGATTCCCATTTTGGTGTTACTTCGCAAATAATTGTTATTAAAAGCAATTTTGGCTATGAATACTTTCGAAAGATATATACATTAAATCATGTCACACGTTTCTCCTATTTCGAATTTGGTCCGTGATACGGCACAATCAAAATAAATTTATTGCTTGACTTAATTTTTTTTCCACTTCACTCGACCTCTAAACAATACGATTGAATTGCGCGCCCGACTTCCTCGTCGTATTTCAATATGGCCCAAATTTAATCTATCTCTCTCCCTCTGTATATTGACTATTACATTTATCGCCTTGTTTCGCATGCGATTTCATGTGAGTGCACACACAAAAAGCGACCTCTTTGATTGCAAATTTTTCGTTGGCCGAATTGAAAATCGACAACAAACACACTGGAGAAAAAATTATGTTTACCCACGCTCGCCATGCTCGCCTGTAAAACTGAATTTGATTACGGAAACTCGGCATGAATCCAATTTGAATCTCCATTAGTCCGGTTCGACGTGTTCTCACACACAGACTCACAGATTCACAGACTCACAGTTCAAACAATCAACTCAACGACTTTTTCCCGGTTACATTTGATTGACTTTCTAAGCCACAAATTGTTGTTTGTGCCAGCTCGAACTTTTTCTCTCTCTCTCTCTGTCGCTAAAACGAAACAACTTTGACTTTTTCTTGTCTTGAGTTTTCTATTTTTCTGTCGTGTTAAATTTCTGTTGTTTGATCATAAACGATTTTGTACCGTATCAAGGGTTAAATGAAAGACCGATTCATATGGAGTGAACTAGGAATTTCTTGCAAGAAATCGATTTGGATGTACTGAGCATGACGCTCAAACGACCTACCCTAACCGAGACGAGATTGCACATCGTGCAAATTCTCCCATTCGGTGTCGTGTTTACTCTTGCTTATTCCATTTCGAACATTGTATTTGGTCCTTTTCTTGCGTTGACTGTGCCATGTCTATTGTGTGTGTGCCGAGATAAAGAAAGGGCGTTAAGAAACCGACATCGCTGTTTTTCCTATTGAAAATACGTAAATCGATTTCTGTTTTTGTGGTGTTATTCCTTCAATTCAACTCATTCAACGATGAAATTGTATGCGCTGTGTGCGCAAACAATAGAGCCCAAGATGAAAAACGAGGGACACAAATCTTTGTACAACGGATTTCATCTCACAAATTGTTAGTCACAATGCTAATGATCTTTTAAATATGTTTACGCATCAAACATTGAAAAGAGTTCAATGCGTTTTTTTTCTGCGACATTTCAACCCAATGCATCGATAAATGATTTTCAAATGATTGATCGATCGTACCTGTGCAGAGAACACAGTTCACTGTTGCGCTCACATTGTTTACGCAAATAATTATGTTTCATGTCGATCGACTCATTCGCACACACAGAGAACGAGAGAGCGGTAGAAATTTCACAAAGTCATTAGGTGTTTGTAAATAAATATTTGCAAATTCATTGCGATTAGAGTGGAAAAAAGGGGAATTGTTGATTCCTTTGCAAACAATTCGACTTGAAAATCAATTCCTTCAGCTTAGATGCTATTGATTGATTGATTGACGGTTAATGCCCGTGTATGTGTACGACATGAATTCTACTTTTAATATCGTGAAATGTTCAATTTCAAACATGGGAAATATTTGCATGAGCATTTAAAAAGTCAAAATGGGGCGAAATCGACAGTTGACAACCATAATCAAATCAGCGTTCGCCTGCAACCCAGTCATTCAATTGTAAACCAACAAACTCTGACAGTTTTACTTCATTTACGTCAATCTCTTACCGCTGTGTGTCTTTTGGGTTTTATGAAACGATTTTTTTATACTTCTTTCAATAACAAAATGGAAAGTGCGATGAACTTGGGTTGTAAACAAATGGATGCTCACTGAATAAAAAAAAATACACACACACAACGATTAAATGATGTATTTTCTCTTCGTTTTCTTCCTGAGTAGAGCTCAAGTAGTCTGCATGCATCTAGTGCACGCCGTGAATGAACACTTTGTGTAAACAAATGCGCGTGTTTTTTTCCTTCATGAGAATTGAAGCGAGAGAAAAAAATCTGTCATTTTCATCTCACATGAATGGCGCAGACCAAACACACACACCTTTTAATTATTCAACATGTAGATGACAGCGAATCGGTCGAATTGCAAGATGCTAGAGGGATTTTATTTCGTGCGCGTGATTACAACAATGTACCTCTCGCTGCCGACGATGGAATTTCAACAAGTTACACAGAATACGTACGCTGAATATGCACACGGACGGACGCATAAACTCGCTAAATGAGCACTAAATTCCACATTAAGTAACTGTCCGAAGACTGGGTTTATTTCGTAAAGAACACGCGAAAACAAAGAGACCAGCGCACGAATAAAACTGACTGATTGAAGTACTATGTACCTCAATGATGAATGCACATTTATGCATTTCGGCATGCCACAAGAAATAATACACCAATAAAGTTCCAATTTTACTGTCGATCAATAAAACATCGTTCGCAATGAATAGAGTCCGTTGCAACAATGTAACCGATTTTCAGCATTTGGGCATAGGTCTCGCATTTTGATCAAGCGGAAGCACGAAGTCGATTTATATTGAAAGCCGTATGCGCGTGTGCGTGTGTGTGGAATATGATATTTGCAAATAACCCGTAGCATATGGTGAAATCAACCGAAAGTAACTATTCATTAGGCAGCGATGTGAAGAAAAGCAATAAAACCCCGAGCCATTCTTGAAATATTTCACATTGTCTTCGGATATCATTATTGCTGAGAGAGAGAGAGAGAGAAGAAAAAATGTTTCATAAAAATTACATTTTAATATGAAAAGGAAATTAATTTCACCCTTTCAATGGTTAATAAGGCGACGAAACTCAAACGAAATCGCACATGGCAATAAAAATAGAAAAAGTCTTTTCTTCCATTCACTTTCTTCACCTTGATTGCAATGCGCGGCATCAGCTTTCAACGATTCATTAAACAAATCTTGGGGTTGATTTCGTTACTCGTACACTGTTTGGGTAGCGTATTTGATGTTTGATCTATTCACCAACGAAAAAAAAATCCAGCTGAATGAATGTGTTCATCATTAACAAAACCGACATAATGATCTCAAACAACAAATTCAAGGCAATAAAAACACTCAATAAAATAGTGCACCCATTAAGCAGCGTTTTCTCTGCTGTTTTACATGTTCTTCGCTTGTCTTCTTTGCCACTGCTCCGTGTGCGCGCAGCGCGCATCCATACAGTTGCCGGCAAAGCGGAAGGAATAGAGGAAAAACATGTAATTTAAATGAAATTTACGCGAAAACAAATTAACTAAATGAAAATTGTTGACGGAATGTCTCTGAGGAGATGGAAAGCGGAGTTAAGTAATTGCAGCTAAGAGCATAGTACGATAAAGAAAAATATGATCCAATTTTAATTACGCGTCTCAAATTAGAGCAAATAATTACGTAAACGGAATCCTTTGCCGACGCAGACGAAGCCATTTTCGACGAAGCTATTTTCATTGTTGCCTCGAAAAGAAACCCCGAAACGTGTTGACATCTTTTTAAGTAGACAAATTAACAGTTTCACTCCGCCATTCCGTTGGAATGAAGTCGGTAAATTTCGGGTGAATGAAGAACAACACAAAGTGTGGTTTATGGACGATGTTGCCCTTGGGCAACCAAACCGTAATAACAGCTCGCGCTCGAAATCTCTCTCTTGCGCATACAAAGAAAAGGTATGAAATTAACAGTATTTCCTCGTCGCCGTCGATGAGTTGACAATTCGTTTATTCTCGCTTCATTATTTGGCTTTCTACTTTGAGCTTTGTTGCTTTTCCCGTATTCAAGCTTGCTGTTTAAGCGTAAGTAAATATTGCACACGAACAAGAAGAGCAAACAGTTTCATTTTAATTGCATTTCACAGTTGATTTCATTCGCTTGAACACAAGAGAACTTCTGTTGAAAAATTTAGTTCAGCCAAACGATCATAATGGACGGCGTTTGTTTCGAAGAAACCGAAAACCCTTCGTGTTCAGACCATATCGTTATGATCATAATTAAGAAAGCATAAAGAGCGGGACGATTTTCATTCAGGGCAAATGAGCCAAGATCGATCAGCTGCAAACCTCATTCGTCAAACTAATATCTTTCGCTTCGCGCATGACACTCCGGCCATAGTTAACAACGGCATTTGACTCAATTTCCAATGTATCCATACACACCGGTTGAAACCGTCAAATATGGAGTGAGTTTGTAAAGCCAATAGATGGGATTTCGAGCAGAAATAATTAATTGGCCAAGACAAATGTGTGCGCGTGTGTGTTTGGTCGAACCAATTGGCTAAGCACAACATCATTTTCTTGTTGCATGCAATTTGATTATGAAATTGCTTCTAGTTCGTTTGATACACACGTGTGCGATTCCAACAATAATCGTTGTTTGTTTTACACATTTCATCAAATTATCGCCATCAATTGACATAACACACAAGCGAGCGCGCGCGAGCACTCAACGAAATAAAAAAAAATTGCGAAAATTGTTGATGCGCTCAACTGTAATCGAAAAATTTATCCAATTCTTTTCTTTAAGACGCATTTTCAACGCCTCAAACCATTTATCCATATTCATTCGACAGCGGCAGAATTTCAAATGCAAACATTTAGCCAGCATTTCTGCGAAAAATTTAAGTATTTTGACTAGATATCGTGTAAAAGAAGCAACTTTTTTTGAAAACAGCAGCGTTGAATGAATCTATAATTTGCGGGAAATTTATTTCGCAGCTGAATTCTGTTTTTTTTTCTAGATATATTTGCCAGAAATGCTATTAAATCGACGCATTTTTCTCGATTGAAACTCGTGAGAGCGACCTGAGAAAAACAAATTATACTCATTATTCTCCTGAATTATTATTCGGCTAGACGCATATTTTCCCATGGATGGATATGCAAAACAACCGTTATACATCAAAAACACACGCATTTCAATTTCTATTATCGCCTTTTTTTTTCTCAGCGGACGCGATCGAGATTTTTCTCAAACATTTCACGAGGGAAATGAGCACAAAAACCAGAATCGCCGTTTTCTCGCAACGAAAATGGAAAGAAAGAAAAAAAAAATGTGTGGATGTTTCCCGAAATTATGCAAATTTTCGAGTTTATCAACTTTGCATCGTTTGACCAGCGATGACACCGATAACCTTGGAATATGGACCAAATGTTTGGTATTAAGATGGAAAAAACAAGATTAAACATCGAATGTCGCGTTTCGAGCCAAGCCAAGAGCATCGTTATCGATGTAAAACAGGCATCTTATTTTTATGGGTCAAATATGTGAAAAAAGAATAGGCGACATGACATAACATACATTAGCCGTTTCAATACCACAATCATAACGGTACTACGGTGGCAATATGTGTGATTTACGCGTCTTTTAACACATCGCTTCCATGTTAATTTCCTTCGTTTCAACCATTCCTCCGCTTGATAAACGGGTTTAACGACTCATCACCGCTACATACTTTTTGACCGTTTCGCTTTGCCAAGCATTTCATCCCCTTTTCTATTTTAAAAAGAAGATTCTCCGTATTTTTCTATTTGTCTTATGTCATAAGTGCACACGGTGCGAAAACAAATGTGTTGTTTTCGTAGCCATAATCATCGCGTGGTTTTTTCACTTTCCTTCTTCATCTCAGCTCTCTTTCATCTTAAAAGAGAGAGAGAGAGTCATTTATGATGCAGCAGCTACTGTTTGTGCTGTTTAGAGAGATGAATATCACTTGAAACAAGCAGGCTATTTTCGCCGCTGAGGCTGAGCACATCAGATTAATATTGTTGTTTTATTTTCACGGTGAAATAACAATCAAACAAAAAGCAAAAGCAGCGGGCAACGGAGAGTGAATTCATGTTTTTATCGTATTTCTTTTTTTTTCATCCACTACACCGTGGCATACAATAGCGATCAAATGGACATTAGGAGACGGCGGCAATCAAGAGATTCATAAAATAGATAATTTATGCACATTTATTATAACTTATGAAAATGCAAACAATGGAAACGCACCAGCGAAAAATGCCCAAACAAAAGAGTGAAAGCGGAGAGAATGCATCTTAAATAAGAAGAAGAAAGGAAGAAAAAAAACTGAAACGGTTTTTCTTGCGCGCGAACTAAGTACTTTTTATTGTAGATGATGATGACATAGCAGGTAATGTGCATTACCATTGTTTTGTCTTGGCGGTCGGTTTTCATTCCGCGAGCACTAAAACGGAGTGTCCTGAGAAATTTTTCTTTCTTCACCGTTAACAATCGGGTCGATGAGAAATTTCATTCATTGCGAAGACAAATGACGCGATGACCGCGCAGCCCAACTGCAGTTTTTCGATTAATTTTCTCAAGCAATTAAAATTGAGCCGATCAAACAAACAAACAAGGGTGCGCGCGGAACCGTCGAATTTTTGATTTGATCAAACGCGAAATACAAATACGAAAAACAAGTTATTAGACCGGTCAAGATTCGAATGGTCATACTGAAACTGGACATCGCGACTGTTTTTATTACTTTGGCTGCGGTTCCTTTTGGTGATTTATTTTCTTATTTGGAAATAATTTGTCATCTGGAAAATTTACGATCGAATAGCCGCCGCGCCCTTAAAACCAGTTTTCCTCAACGGATGTCTGATATTGAAATACCCTCGAAATTTTCAAATCAATTTGAGACTTTGTCTCGTTATTCTCGCACTACTCAAAACGCCCAACGGAATAAAAACTGTTGCTTTCCATTTACAAATAAAAAACCGTACTTAAATTCACACGAAGAAACCATTTCAAAGGCGTAACAAAACGTCTGCATCTGATTTTTTGATTATGACCAAAAAAGGTGTTTGAAAGATGATACGTCGGCAGACAAATGCATTCGATGCAATGAAAATAAACTCAATTTTCTTTTCACACATTTACAGATATTAATTTAAAAAGTAAAACACACTGATTTCGGATGCATTCAAGTGAAATTATACGTACAAATCGTTTCACTTGCTCGACGTTGAGAGAGAAATTTCCATTTTAATTGAAAAATAAATGCTATGAAGCAACAGCGATGTGTTATGAGGGAATGCACGAAGTTTCCAACTGTATGGCGATGCGTGCGTGTGTACAATTGTTTGTTCGATGCGATTGTTTCAGAGATCGACCGAAGAATATTTCAACAGCCCAAATGTTATAACATGTTTCCTGTCGATAAATAACGATTTTTGGCGTGTGTAGGTCGTTTTTAATTAAATTCACTTTTTCAAAGCATTTGCCATCATTCGTGACATCATTTAAATTGTGTTCATATGCTTGAGTGAGTTTTCGATGTTTCCCCTTTCCCCTCGAAAAAATTTCACCATTTGCACACAGAAACAAAAAGTCAAAAACTCAAAAACTCATTAAATTGAATAATCCCATTGAGACACGAAAGTTTTTGCTGTTACACGAGAACTCAGTGCGAGAGTGCTTACAAAGTGTTGTTATATGGCTTAGGAATTAAAATTGAGAGCTGCATCTCATTTTAAAATTCGAATCAGTCACCTTCAGCTCAATTTATGTATATTCTATATGTGGATCGGATATTTATAGTGTTGCAGTTATTTTTGCCGAATCTTTTCCATGACATTTAATACTGATATTTTGGTTTATTTTTCTATCCTTCTTCAAATGTACTTTAGACGATGATTTTTTGTAGTTTTCTTAGTTGTAAAAGAGGAATTTTACGCAGGTTAAGTTAAAATTTAAAATGATCTGTTGAAGCGTAATAAAGAGTCCGGATTTTTATTTAGAAAAAAGTGCAATAACAGATTGTTGAATTTTGGACCCGGCACAAATCTGCATATTGTTGTTAAAGTTATCACTAATTAGTGAGATCCTTTAGTTTCTGGTGGCACTAATTCGTTTATGTAGCATTTCATCTGTCTGGATTGTTCTAATTACCTCCTAATTTATACCTGCACTAATGTTCATGCGCCTATGCTTGTTTGAGAATGCACCACGCATGATCATACGTTCAAAGAATAAAATCAGTTGCATATTGATGCTCAACGCGAAAACATCTTGACATTTTGATTTTGCTTGAAAATTATTTAAAAGTAAAAAATACGAGAAAAAAAATCAAAACCTCACATAAATTGCATCAAACCAGGGGCCTCATTCAGTGAATAAGTTTTCATCCAAGTAAGTTTTTTTAGTTTCTTAAAATTACATTGCCATCCAAGTTTTGAAAATAGATTTAATGATTTTTTCACCTTTCCTTTTTTTCCACAGTTGACCAAACCGATTGAACACTTCATTTCAAAGCGAAATGATTCTGACAGATTTGAATATTGATTGCCTCGAAGGAATACTGGGACATTTGGATTTGGCAGATCTTCTTCAAGTGGCTGATTCAAATAAAAGGTTGCGCCATGCTTCGAAATTTGTCTTCGTTCGAAAGTACGGAAACCATCGATTTATTTTCTTCAATACCAACCAATTTAGTGAATGGGGTATATATCCAGAGGTTGAAAACGTTCAAATCGATGGTTTAAAATTAATTTTACAATGCGCGGTTTTCAAATTGGCAAAGAAATTTAACTTTTGTGCACCAATTCAGAATCGGTTTTTTTTGTGTGCCAATTCAGAAAAATGAGCCGTTTTGAAAATGGCTCGTTTTTATGGTTTCCGAATCGGCGCACAAAAATTAAATTTCTTTGCCAATTCGAAAACCGCGCGTTTTTATGTGACAATCCAAACGGTCAATCAGGCTACCTTTGTATTTCAGTTCAATAGAACTCGGTAACGAATTCCAAAACAAACACACACGTAGCCTATGTGTCAATTGTCGCATTGACGTGTGTTGTAGAGAAAAAAATTGCGACACAAACTAGAACAGTTAACGGTGATGTGTGAATGTATTGAAGATATTGAAATGTTTTTGAAGTAGACGTCTTGCCTTTCGTACGTAAAACCTTTCAAATCATTATTATTATTTTTTTCAATTTTGATCGCGAAGAAATAATTTTGGAATAAATTTTTTATATCAAAATACTCTGTTAAGCACAAGGAATAAGACAAACTATGTTGATTTGGAATCGAGTAAATTCCGTACAGTCTACTCACCAGTATTCCGCTTCTTCTTCTTTTTCTTCTTTTTGCTATAGCAGATACGAACAAAACGAAGAAGAAGCAGAACATAGTGTGCCGTGTGCGTATAAAAACCCATTTTCGTGAGTCGAGCAGCGCACACGAATTAATCGTCTTTCATTCGAGTGAGTGTATGCGCTACTCGCAGCGTCCACTCAGTGCGATTCTTTGCCCCTGAATTTAAGTAATATTGTAAAAAAAAGTTTGTAAATAAAGAAAACAAAAAAAATTTGGAACGGAATTCTCGGTGTCTTTCTGGATCTTTGCAATGCCAAAAATATTCAACAAATAATATTGAGCTTTTTAATTATTGATTTCGTAGTTGAAATATAATTTGCCTGTTATTCCACCAGATTTGGATGATAAAGAGAAATTGCATGCTAATAAATTATCAAGAGAACGCATAGAAGGTACGATAGTCTATATTGACTGTATGGAGTTAACGGAAAGACAATCAAATCAAACCAAACCATACGCACTAGGCCATTTCACTATGTTGAAATGTCGAAACCAACATACACATTCTGAATCGGTAGAGCCTGTAGATTTTAAATATATAATTTTTGTGTTATAAAATTTATTCCTCGCGAGCAAAATTGCGAATTAATAAATAAATGAATTTGAAAGGTTTTATCATGAACCGTACAATACGTTTGAGTCACGCATCATAGCAGAGTTCGAATGTTTGGCAATGGATACTTTGCATACGAGATATATGTATTTTCGACATCACAGTGACGAGCTATTGTGTTTTTGAAAACGAAGTGGGGTACCAAAGGGATGTCTAAAAGAGGTTTCCAGAATTCGAAAATTTTCTCCAAAAATGGTTGGGGAGACGATTTCTGAGTGATTTAAATATATTGAATTAATTTCTGGCTAATTGAATGATATTACCATTGATAAGAGCGCTACAGGATAAACGTATAACTTATAGATATGTTTTTTCTAAAAATACTCATTTTATAGCAGATTTTTCTAAAACTCATTCTTCAGAACTGCGGTTTTATGAAATTCTATCATTTTGTATATATTTTTCTGAAACTCATCATAATACTTGAGAAATGATACGTTTAACCATGGTTTTTATAAAAATCCATGTTCCATTGTGGATTTTTCTAAATCTCCTGTAATAGCACTATGATTTTAGAAAAATCCATCGTTAGGTATGAATTTTGATAAAAACACATTGAAATACAAATACGTGTATTTTGTATGTGTTTTCTAAAAATA
>NW_022595263.1:70200-86876 GCF_009176505.1 Sitodiplosis mosellana | reverse complement strand
ATTCAGAAGAAATTCAGATGAAAACGAAGCAATTCAGGAGCATTCAGGAGTGCTGCAATATTTTGATGAAAATTCAGAAAAAAGAAGCAAAACTGTCCGATGATGAATTGCTTTTTAGAAGCAAAGGCATTTCCACTCGGGTAGTCTTTTGCTCTTTCATTCGAGTTTGACGCTGCATTCAAAATCACCAAACTGTATTTGTAAAAAACAGCTCAGAACGAAACAGCTTAGAACAAAATAGTATAGAACAAAACGGCCTAGTACAAAACAAATCCGAAAACAAACTTAGAAGTGGAACACCAACTAGAAATTTCTTCGTGGAAGAAAATTACTTCATAGTAGAAAACAAATTCCTAATAGCGATCATCAATCAAAAATGGCATCAGTGCAGCCACCAAACAATTGGTATCCGTGCAGATACTGCTAGCACGTCTTCCGCACTCAACAAGCGCTGAATGGGAATCTCAGCCAGTGCCAACGCAAACGAACACCTCTGCATAAACTGGCACGGCAGCCAAAGGGTTACAAGGACCCCAACCGGCGGGCAAAGCCACCATCACCGCCCAGAGATCCACAGGGCATGGATGTCATGCCGTACTTCGATCAGCTGAACCGTGACGCCTTCCAAGGCCGGCCCACGGAACGCGTGGTGGTGCAGTGGGTGGAACATCTCCTGCATGGAAATTACGAGAACGATGCCGCTCGCACATTTGCCCCAGCCCATCGATGGGCACCCGTTCGCATCGAGCTCAATCGAGCAAAAAAAAATCATACCATTAACATGAATAAATAAGCAATTACACAAACAATAACAACAATAAGAAAGAGCCAATTGAGATAGCCGGATGTAATAGTGCAAAACGTTGACACATCGAAAATATTGTCACAAAAGCAAAAGTTTCATTATTTTGAGTAAAAAGTGTGGAAAATCGGTTTCAACTTCAATAAATATGAATTGTTAATTAAATAAATCAAACTGGCATTAGTTTTATTTACATACATTGACGAAAAAAATGTGTTACTCAGTCAATAGTCTCTCATCACAGAATAATGTGGCGAAAAATGTGAAATTCGTTCGGACCCTCATGTGCTTGCGTTTTTAATGTGCTTGTGTTGTACTCTCCCACAGATATATTGACAAAACGGTTACATTTTTTCATTTTGTTTCCATCGTTTGTGTGTTATACAAATATACATTTTCAACGCAACAAAAAACGCCATAAATATGAAATAAACGCCACTATATTAAAAGCAAGGATAAGAGAGAGAAAAAGAGAGATAGAGAATGTCCACTGTCTAACCAAGGAAACATTCAATGGTGTGTGTATAGACTACGCTCATTGCATTGATTTTGGCATATTTGTATATATACGGCATGAGCACACAGAACCTACCGAACGCAGTTTGGTGTAGAATAAAAAGACGGTTCTATTGTGTGCGACACAAACGCACACAAGGTCCAATGTGATTTCAGTGTATTTTTTCAACTCCGTCAAACGGAGACAAAGAATGAGAAATAAGGAAACGGAGAGAGTTAGTGCTACACAGAAAAAATATGCTATGCATCGTCGTGTTTTCTTCGCCTGTGCTATATCGAATTATGTGCAGATTTTTTGACCAAAGTGATTATAATTTAAATTCATTTCCTAAACATTTGGCAAAATGTAATGTTTTCGTGACATGATTTTCATTCCCAATTTTTTTCGCTATTTGCACACTGAAACGAAAAGTCAAAAACTCATTAAATTGAATAATCCCACTGAGACACGAAAACTTTTACTGAACACAAAACTAAAAGTACAAACGAAGTGTGTGGAGAGCGAGAGAACGAGAGTCAACAAACGTTAAACAGAAAATGTTTATTCACCGGAGATGCACAGTCGTTACATTGGCATGCTGGAAAAACGCCCAACGATGGGAATTGTGTAATAGTTTTAATTAATAAAATTGTTTTTCATTTCCATATTTCGTGGGCGCATTTCTTCGCACGAATGAACCGCTGATAAGTCAAAGGACACATAAAACATGCAGATTTGTTGCTAAATTAAATTTTGCCTTTTGCTCAATTATGCGACGACGTATTTATGATTTACGGATACGCAAATGTAATAAATGGATTTTCGCTACAAATCACCGTGCGCATCAAATGTAGAACAAATTTGGAAAAGACAGTTACAAACAGTGCTAGTGTCTAGCACCAAATGTGACGTTTCGCACATTCAATAACGAGCAAAAGATTTTTTTACTCGAACATAAACTATTTAAATATTAACGTTCAAACACGAATCAATGCTTCCACCTTTTCATTTTGCCGGTGCCAAATGATGCGGGCAGAGTGTTTTCATTACGAAAACCGGATGCTGATAACGAGTTTGATGCTTAGATATCATCGGAAATAGTTGGCATGCTGAACTGCAAACCCCAATTAAATCTATAATATTAAATGCAAATAAAGGCCGTCGTTTTTGGGCTTCCGTGGGGCGCCTCTATAGAAATTTAATTATTTGTTGCTGTCATCGTTCATCAAAAATAGCAATCGAGAGTTGTGCTCGCATAACATATAAAGCCAAAATTAGAACATGGATCAGTGAGTACAAAGCGCGCGCACAGTAGGCGATCATGAATTTTCGGTTATAAATCTAGTTTGCCGGAAACAAAGTGGGCTGCTTGAAATGAACGTGCAAAATACATATATGACATAAGCTATGGTACGGAAATTTACAAGGCGACTTACACCATTGCAACGCCCATCTGAATATGTACCGAACAAAAGGATTAACGAAAGAAAAAATATATTGAAAAATATGCAAATTTTGCTGATGCCGCTCTGCGCTGTACATCGAACGCGATGTTTTCAATTTGCCACTGCAATGTGAGCACAGTGACATTTAGCCACCTCTTTTCCAATACGAGAGAAATCGCATTATTTCCTGCTCACATTCGAAGCTCGAACCGATCAATTGATCCAAACGAAAATACTACTTAAATTGCATTCACACACCGAAAAAAGAACAAAGCGAACAAAGAAAAAAATCGATACAAAAATTCTTGTATGTCATATTGGCCTGAGGTGATATAATAATCATCTTCTTTGGTATGCTTTTGGTGAGCGTGAGCAACCTCATCCAAGGAGATTGTAACATAATCGTGAGTTTGTAGATGGCATTTCTCTTTTTTTCAGCGTTGGAACATTGAAATTGAAATGAGGCCCACATAACCGAAATGGCTTTGGCTTTGGTTTGTAATCCGATCCAGCGCGCGGAGGTACATGCAAACACGATCTGTGTTTTTGTATACGAAATAAAAAACCAGTTCAAGCTGTATTGGGTGACATCATTTGCATTAGATCCAGTTTTAATTCCTCTTTCATTCGACCCAATTTTATGTAAATTTCAGCGTCTCTTAAAATAGCATTTTCCTTTCGTCCTTTCATTTTGTTCATGTTTTCACTTTTTCTCTCCGCAACCGAAACTACAAAGTAATTAGCAAGTTTTTCCAATCTATTTGATGTCATCGACAGCGAACGCAATATTCAATAAAGAGAAATTTGATTCCGAAGATTTCCAGAGAAAAATCGATCGGCAAAATTTGCATATTCTCTCAGTTTTTCCAGCGAATCTTGTTACAAATTGGCCTTTGTTCAGTAGACCTTCATTCTTTTTTTTGCATCACCATAAGCCAAGGTTCTTTTTTCATAGTTTTGCATTTTCCTCTATTTACCTTTTTAATCCCATGATTATAACCACTTCAGAGTCTGTGATGGAAAATATGTTTGAATTTTTGCCAGTTTTAAATATAAACAAAGAACTTTTTTCCACTGAATCCGAACTTGAAACAAATGGCTTTGTCATTCGGCACGGATCGAGTGAGCGTGGCACGTGTCATTTTTCTAATTTATTCCATGCAATATTGTGTCAAAAGTAGTTCACAAAACTTTTCCACATCAAAACTTCCGTTTCTGGCGGAACCAAAGGTTTTTCATCCGTATGACGTATATGAAATGAAATCATGTTACAATTGTAACAAAAAGTTTTTTTTGTCGGTGTCGTTGTGTTTGAATTGAATTACAGGAAATTCTTGATTGTTATTTTGGTACATGGAAATGTGTGGCGAATCGTTTTGTTTGATTCACGAAAATGTGCGGTGAAGCCTTTTTTCAATCTCGTCGTTATTTTCGTATGCATAGATATTCTAATTGCTACCCTCTTGTTCGATTTCTTTCCTTGTGATCAGTAGCACATCAAATGCGAGCTTCAAACTTGATTAACATAATATTTCTCCAACGACCCAAATTCTAAGTATTCCACGCGCTGCCATTTTTTTCCAGAACATAATCAAAATTTTAAAAAAAATGTTATCCTTTCGGCGGAACTCTTTTGTTTGCGTGTCGATTTATCTGGGTGACGAGCCATATTTTGATACATATTTTCCGTATCCACGTGCACATTTTGAATTGCAACACACACACATTACGTGTGTCGAACATTCCATTCATACCGTTTGATGGATTACGGATTGCAATTGTTGAATAACATCTATTCTCGTCGTCATACACACATTCATCATATGTATCGAATCACTTATCATTCATGGTTGTCAAGTCACATTAAAACAATGCTATTTGTCACATTTTTCCGCTCTGCATACTTCATTTGACGTATCGAAATCAGTGTTCGAGCACGGGAGTATTCGTTGATTGAAACTGGTCGGATGTTTTTGAACAATGGCATTTAATTTAGTTTTATGTCGAACGCATTCAAAACATGGGAAAAATATGCCAGTTTTTTTTTACTTGAAATAAAAAGCATGCAATAAAAATCCACATAAACTTTTAATGTCGAAACACTTACCGTTTCCATTTATTACGACGAAAACGAATCATTTTTTTCAAATGAAAATAAAAAAAACAATACGAATTTACAACAACAGTAAACAACCCATGCAAAACTTGTCTCTTCAACACTCGTTTGCACCCCTTTCAATACGTGGTGGCTGACGTATCAAAGATGAGCATAAAATGTTCCATCCGGAATTTGATGGTGTTCAGTATGCAGACAAGTAAAATATTGAATTAACATAATTTGAATAGAACTCTTAATTATGATTTTGGGTGCTCAAACAGCGTAACCGAAGCATTTCGTACGAATGCAGCAAAATGTAACACGATACTAACAAATGGAATTAGAAAATAGATAGATAAATGAATCGCAATTGATAAAAGATGTTTTTGAACTGTTCAAATTGAACAATTCGAATATAAACGTCGACTTAATGCAACGATGCAACGGCGGATTGTCCGTGTGTGTTTCCGTGAAATGTACTGAATTTTTGCTGCATAAAATGCGGTACCGCATTTCCGCTGTTGCAAACACGAAAAACTAAAAACGTTCATTAGTTCGTTCGTTTGTTTGCACACGCCACGATGTAAGCAAACAACACACAACCACAATATAAATGTTCCGGGGTTTCCCTTTGGCCCAGTGTCTTTGACTTACCTGCAAAAAGGAAAGGAAAAGAGTAAATATTAGCAAATCATAAATTTACATTCAATCAATTTGTGATTTTTTAAGGCGCATACAGACACACACGCGTGCCGGTCTTGAATAATTCAGTATGCAAATGGATATGTTCCAACGAATTACTGGCGATGAATTGATGTACCGGCTGCATGCCAACTGTAGCACATCGAGAAAAAGAGTTCGTCGTTGGCATCTATTTGTTGTTGTTGTTCCGTGCCGAGAATTGATGAATGTATGAAAATTTATGAGAGTATAATTTTTCAAAGCAGAGTAAAACCGCTGTCATCACAATTGATCACGTCGAAACTTAACAAATTCGACAAATGCTAATTAACAAGCAAACTGATTTATCAAATGGCATTTCTATGCAAAATTCTAGCAGCCGCATGAGTTATTGGGCGTTTTGTCAGTTTTGCATAAAACTCAAATCAATCAGTCAATTGTAATGTATGTGCGTGTGGCTCATTCATCACACCAATGGCTGTGTTTGTGTGTGTGTTTGAGTGCCAATTTCGGCAAGCTGAATCGTAATAATAAATTTCGAAATTAATCAATTAAATTGTCAATAGTCGAAGAGAAAATAACAACTTTGAAAACGGCGTTTCATTTGTGATTCTCAGATCAAATTCAATGAATATTCAATCATGGATTAGATGATTGTTCGAGGTGTTTCTCTTTGTTTTCGAGAACGGGAGAAAAGCAATAGAAAAAAGGGTTCGACGAACACAAGTAAAACAAGCAAAGTAACGCTCGGCCTTATGACGCAGATTCGATGCGAATCAACCGTGTTCATGGCACGTGACTTATGCTGAAATAATCAAACAATTTTCAGCTCGCGGCAAAAATCCCATTCACTCTTACCAAATTTTAATTTGTATTGGATATAGAAAAAACGTGAACTGTTCGAGGCTCCCGATATGAGCGGAATTATTTTCATCCGTTGAATTTTAGCAAAAATCATTATTTAACGGTGAAAATGATAGAGTTAAAAATGGGCCAATGATTTTGTCAAAATATTGAAACCTATTGATTTGCGAGTCGATGCGAAAAATGGCCTGCAGCCATTCTAGGTGCGATGGTTCCATTTGCTCACACCCATTGAATTTAATGAATGTTGAATATTTTATATTAAAAATTTCAATGATTTCATTTATGCAGGACGCAATCAAAACCCATCATCAACATCAAAAAATAAAACTTGGCGAAAAAAAAGTTTTCCATGTGGGTTTCAAAGAGCGAATCATGAATTCGAAATACGATTCAACGTTGTTCAATTAAGCGAATGAAAATGGAAAATTGTGTCATGATGCTGTTCGTAAAGACAAATAAAAGCAACTCATTCAATCAAAATACTTTTGCAGGGTGTTTTCGTCGATTCGTACATTATTTTATCGCAACGATTTTGACCTTGAGCACCGGAGAATCCGAGTAAACAGCAATTATCTCACTGAAACCAGAGAAAAACACACCAAAGTATAATTTTATGAGAAGAAACGAATTTTTACAGCAAAATAACGCCCCATTTATTTTCTGTGATAACCATAAAACCATGGAAATCATGTCGTAGCGATTTCGCTGAATTGCAAATCAAAAGGACCAGACGCCAATCGGGGTTTTTCGGTAAGTAAACTTCAAGATGCGACGAAGAGAATAATGTCAAGGGTTGCGCGCTTGTTTCACTTTAACACAATTATCATCGTCGGTTGAGATGTTTGTACACACACAATTGAATAAATTGATTGTCCTCGAGTGAAAAGTTTTTCGAATCGGCAATGCGGCGACATTCGCTTGAACAGTTGCGCTCTCTATTGTTTCGAAACTTTCTTTCTATCGTTGCCACGCTAATGATGTCGAAAAGGTGGAAAATGTTCGCTCTCCAAACAGTTTGTCGAGCAGCACACAGAATATAGCACCCGTTTACATAACAAACGCGTCGCAAATGACGCAATGTACCAAAAATAATGCTTGTTTGGCTCCAGCTGAAACCCGACATGGAGACATGTATATCGGGTGAAATGAGCAGCTAAGTAAATCTCAACAGCTTTTTGTTGAAATCACCTCATTAACGATTGACTCGAAACGATTTCTTGTAATCGCCATTCGCAACACATAACGTCAAGATGTAAGACAAAAACTTTTCGGAGGGAAAACTAAATTCCGCAGTTAATGTCTGATAAGTTTTTTTTCTATTCGGGCAATAAAGATGACTTCATTCGAAAATATGTTCGTGTCTCTCTCTTTTCTCCTTTCTTTCTCATTGTGGTTTGTATTTTACCTAGATGACAGAAGAAAGTTCGAAAAGTAATAAGAAAAAGTCGATTGAAAAATCCAAAGTGACTTCGAATCGGGTCGATTTTAGTCGTTGAATGGTTTTGTCTCGAATTTTCGAGGCGCCAAGGGAAAAACCCCTTGAATCGATTTAAATAATGGTCGAGAGACCTTAAGAACCGTAAATATTTTACCACTTTATGAATGGTCTAAAACTTGCAAACCAATTGACCTTTTTGATTTTAGAGATAATTTTACCTGCTCGGGAAATTTGGGTGTTTTTACTGGACTTGATGAAGCAAATTATTTTTGATGACACAATTATATTACCATAAAATATGGACGGAATGCCATAATAACTATTATCATTTGCATCTTCCCTTTGAACTATTTATTATCTTTTTTATTCATTCATTATGTCCGGTCGAACAATTGTCCCATTCTAGGAAATGGATTCGGAAAATGACATTGATAACAATTCGCAGAAAATTAATCATTAAATTCCGGTGCTTCCATTTTCAGCGTGTTAGGTAACATTTTAACACCATTCCTCAATTAGATTAATGAACAAATTCTGCTGCGAATTAAATAATTGAATGTATTCGACGAATAGTCAACATAATGTTCCATATGAACAAATGGTCCTTGAGAATGAGATGCGGTTGATAGCAGATAAAGTAGACAAAATGTATGTACTTGTACATTGTATAAAAACCGTCTTTCATTCGCCGGATTTTCTACTTCATCTAATATATATCAAAAGCACGAACACATTTCGAATTCTGAGGTAAAAACTTTCAGCGCATCGTAAATGGTTCGTATTCATGCATATCATCAATCATAGAACGAAACAAGTATACGTAACAATTTTTGCCCAACAACGACGTCGAGTACCTCGAGGAGAAATAATTGCATTTGCCGTAGTAACAACAAAAGTTTATTGAATTCGAAGTCAATGTAATAGTTTTTTGTTGTTGCTGTTGTTGGTTGATTTCCATGATGTTCTTATGCAATGACGGGTTTCAACTGAATCATTTATTATTGTATCTTTTGCTGCTTTTCGACTTTGGTTTCCATTGAAACGACAAAATTATATGTATGTGACAATATTTGAAATGAAAGACGGTAACCATTCTTTACGGCAAAACTTAAACATGCGAAACGACAACGGATCGATATTTATCTGCCTGTCGCTGAGAAAGTTCGATTCGTATTCAAATACGCAAAACAAAAACTGTCGACAACTTTATCAAGATCGTTTTTTCTTCGTATACGTGTATTCATGTGCAAAAACGAGGGCTGAGAGAATGAAAGAAAAAAATTTGGAACGGAAAAGGGATGTGGCTTTGTTCAACTCGTAATCCAATTCAATTCTTCTTTTTGTTGCGATAGTAATTTCCAAGTCTGTGCAACTCGAGTGAATTGCATTTGTGAATCGAAGCAAAATAGAAAATTCTAACATTTCGATTTTTAGAACTTTACTACATGATGAATTGAATGTTATCGTGCATTGCCTTAGGTGGGTTTTGTTTAGTTTCAAACGATAAAACTCCATCGTCTGGACGATAATTAGCAAATGAAACAGAAAATTGGCCGGGGATTTGAATAAAAACCACAGACAATGACTAGAAAGAAAACAAACAAATGAGTCTCTTAACCTCGATTATCACGCGTTTGCTGTCAATTAAACTGACTACCCCGCTTTTTGTATATGTGTGTTGATGTAGAACGGATAAAAAAACCACCGCCGTCGCTCCCATTCATAATACGATCCACATTTACAAAATGTTCCATTCATTGCAGTGAAAAATGCGTTCGAACAAAAGCAACCGTCATTTCAATAGAGTTTTTGTCGTTGGAAAGTAAAAAAAACAGGTAAAAATGAAAGCAAACGAGAGCGAGTAAGAGATAGCCAGCCAACGACCCCATTGAAATGCACTCAAAAAGGATGCCACGTTACGGAAGATCGACTTGCATCCAGAGAGCGAGAGGGATAGAATACAGGAGAAAAAAAGAGGACAGTTACAAATGGACGGTCGACGCGTCAACTCCCTGCACACAATAATGCAATCAAAGGACATCGCACACAATAGAAACAACCGAACACCATTTATACTCAGCCTTTGTGCTCTTCCTTCGGCTTTTACCATAAAAATGATAGACAATTTTGGTGAGCAAGAACAAACGGATGATTTTACTTTCGTGCACACTAGTTCGATTTCCACTCAGTCAGTACATTACCGAAATGCCATTTAGGCCGGCTGCTTTAGTTCGAATGACATGGAATGGCAATCATCAACTTTTATTCAAATTATACTTCCCCGCTGTGCGCGCGCCGTGCTGATACACTTTCCACGTTACTCTATTTTGCGTGATTTTTCGCTGCGTCGTATTTGAATTAATTTTTTTCCTATTGGTTTTTGATTTCAGTTGTCATAAACAGCACGAACAAAAGGGATCGTTTTTTTCTTGCATTGATGCCTGCTTGCTTTCATCATTTTGCTCATTTCATCGGTAACGATCGAAAATTTGAATACAATACGGTGCTAAATTAGTCGATGGAAGCTACATCAAAAATAGGCATCCATTTGACCGTTGAACAATAACTTTAAATATCCCAAATGGTTTGACGTGATTTTTGCATTAATCACAACTCATTTGGCCAGCTTGCCATCGGCTATAGGCACTCACTGTGGCATATTGCCAACAACGCTTTCGATTTACATGTATGAAAAATGATACATTTTACTCAATTATGCAATGTGCAGAAGTGACATTCAATCTATTTATAAAATGGCCCAATTTTTTTTCTTTGGATGTGCCACGTCACACGTGATTAAATATATCGGAAACTGTTTTTTCTGTTCACCAGTTTTCTGTGGTCGAATATTCAAATACGATTATTTTTCCCACATGAGTATGCTTTTTGTACATACAATTTTTACAATTGATAGCAGGAATAAAAACAAAACTCCAATTTACGTTATTCTATCCCATTCTAATGCGGAATAGTTGAAGCTATTATGGAATGCTTTCAACATCTGCTTAACTCATTTTCGCTTTTCAGAATATTCGTTTCGTTTAATTTGTCACCTGCGAGTATATAATGATTTTTTTTTGACGACAAAGTGTGAAAAAAACTCATGTTTTAGTATCATCATCGTCGTCGTCGACGTCATCACATTCAAGCCAAGCATAATTGAATGAAATGAAAGCACGTTGTGGTGCATGTATGCCGAAGCGTGAAGAAGACCCAATACATAAAAAGCATAATTAAGTTTCAATTAAATGGAGAGCTGCTTGAGCCACGTATGTATGCGCTCGCGTAAAGTTTTCGAGGTCAAAAAACGGAACTATAATAACATTAAATTAAATATAATTGCAGATTGTAACTTGGATACTTCGGTGCATTGTCTCTTCCTCATTGAAGACGTAGAGAATCGGTCGATGCGATACACTTAATCTCGTTTCAAAATTGCGTTATCTCAATCAAAAAGAATGCGTCAATTGACCTATAGAATTGTTGGAAAATTAGTGAGCGCGCAAGCGTTGCATGTTCAACGGATTAACATAGTGTCTATGTATGTGTGTTGGTGTGTGCCTTTGAGCTATAACTGTGTGTGTGTCTTGCATCTTGTCGAATGTCACTGCAGTTGCAATTATAAATGGGCATTTGAGCGCAGCGATAGCAATTACACTTCCAGCGATTTATTCCAACACACGCTCACAACTGATGTGATCACTGCTGCACAGCAGCCACTTGACTGAATGTGTGAAACGCTATTTTCAATATCAAAATGATAAAAGAAAGACACGGAGGCGGGGGGAAATCGAGAAGTAGAGAGAGAGAGCCGGAGAAAGGGTGAACGAGAGAGTGGGAAAGAAAGTGAGAAGTAGAAGCATCGAGAAAATCACTTGTGCATTCATGAGAGAATAGACGAAGACAGAGTGAAAATCTGAGCTCGTCGAGTAGCATGCATATCGTTACAATGTTTGCATTAAGCAATGAACGATAAGCCGTAAATATTTTATGTGTTCGGACTGTTTGAGGATTAAATTATACATGACAGAAAATGCAATGTCGTTTTTCGTTCGTTCGTTCGTTGTTTTTTTTTTGTGTGTGTGATCTGTGCGGAGAAGAGATTACATAGAAAATTTGCGTACTCATTGAGTTGCGTTGATACCGAGAGCTGCACTTAGTGATAAGAAATTCAGTTGCAATCGACCGCAATGCATGGGATCTTTCTCTATTTCTCTCTCTCAGCCGTTGCTAACATATTCTCTAATACATTTACTCTTCTATTCTCCTGGTATGTCTGTGTTGATGCAGTGCAAAACTCAAATTCCCTGTAGCAGCAGAGGCGGCAGCCGTTCAGTAGCTAAACATGAACAATGCATGCAAAATATGCAATGTCGTTCGAAGAAGAAGCGGAAGAAATGCATTTTCAATGAGCACGAAGAAGAATAAAATAGCAAATGCTTCATAAAATGTAAAGTGCATTAAAATACTTTTTGGCGAAAAGTTTTAAATACATGCGAGATGCACTGCACTCTCTTTTTAACACTCGCTATCTCTGTGTCTCCATTACGTCAATGAGAATACACCAACGATAGTTACCAATATAGTTGAAAATAGATACGACTTTTTAAATTTAATGAAAACATGGTTCTTGTCTTCGTAGCCCGTTAGTTAGTTCGTGATGCAAACACCCAAAGCTAATGACACACCACTACGGGATATATCACTCGATGCTCATTTATATGCATGACACACCGGAGAATATTACATAATTTACGCCAACCGATAGAATTTATTTCTGCTATGCATCCCGCTCTTTCGAGCTGATTGTTTTTTTTCCTTGATTTTCGTTCGCTTTTAATTACGATCTATTCCCGTCCATATGATGATTTACAGCAATTTTGAATATTCACTGCGGTATTGGCCGCTGCCTCTGCCGCAACATCCAACTGCTCTCACAATGTGACTTTTAGTTCACGTGTGCAACTCATATGTGCATTGGGTGAGGATAGACCCCATCGTGCAAATTCATTTTCATAATGTCTAATTTGTGAAACTGGTTTATGGCTTGCCATCGCCAATTCTGCTTTCATTCAATCTACAAACACACACACTCTCTCTCTCTCTCTCTCTCTCTCTCTCTCTAGCTTCACTCTTCCGCCGATTTTTTTCATCGTTTTTGTTGCAATCTGCCTTCCTAAGTATACTATCGTTAGAGTGCGCGCGCAAAATGCACAGCCATCGCTTCATACGATAAAGTGTACTTTTATCGTAATTAATCGCAAGAAGCACAACGTGCAAAGAGATCCACACCATTGACAAGCGAGCACAAGGTAAAAGCTGCCTCAGCGTTGATGTGCAAACAAGATTTTAAATCGATTAATATCGATTGGAACGCTTATAAATTTATGTAGTTTTTAATCGAAACGAACTCAACAGGAGAAGAGAGAGAGAGAGAGAGAGAGAGAGGGGGGGGAAATGCGCACACACTCACGTGCAATTTCGTTAACGGAAGCGAGAAATCAAGCAATTTATGTGATTTGATTCTCGGTTTGTGTTATTCCGCTGGATTTATCGTGCTGTGATGGCCATTTTTGCGGTATGTGCATAACTTGCTTTTTTTTTCTTTCGCCAAATGTACAATTCACACAATTCCGAGTACCGAAATTCAGACACAAAAAAAAAACCGCGAACAAGTTGTTTACGAGATTAAACTGAGTCATGTTCATTGTTGAGCCATTTATGGTAACTTTCTTCTCTTGGGAGCGCATACAATATAGGTCAAATTCCCTGTTTTCGTCGCATTTAATAGATGTCACACATTTCAATGGCTTCGCAACTGATTTAATTTCGAGCTTGTTTTGTCTGCGTGTTTGCGTTTATGTTTGTACATGTGAATGCGCGCACGATAAAAAAAATCCTCCATCAAATTGGCTTTACTCAACAAGCGAACGCATATATAATTTTGCGTTGAAAAATTGGGTTATCGCAAGTTTGTAATCATCCATCCCATTCACTATACAAATGCGAAGCCCTTCTCGTCGTAAACATGAGAATATAAATAAAAATAGAGATTATCGTTTTCCATTTCCAGCAGTTTTCCAACTATTTAGCATCGTACGCGCCAAGACAATGGCAAATCATGTGAATTTCGGTCGTCATTCCATAATTGTAAAGAACGTTTGTTGGATGCCATAACAAATACATGTGGATATGTGAAATGACATGGTGGAACAAACAGCGGAACAAAACGACACACATCCGAACAATGCGTGAATTCAGTTGAATGATGAAATGAAAAAAATAGCATCATAAATACAAGCTCGAGCCCATATTCTCAATACACTTAACCTATAAGTGGCGGTTCCATCATGAAGCCGAGTATGAAGTCAAACGAACATGTAGCACTTTATCCTACGGAGCGAACAATTGCGATTTATTGTTTGTGCTAACAACAACAACAAAATTATAGACTTATGCGGAACGGAACGTGCCACACATCTTTTTGCGAATATGTTTGCGCCTTTCAGCATCGCAGCAAAAACAATTTTTCTCATTGTATTCAATTTCGCAGATTATTTATATTGTAAGTGCGCGCTCGATGAGAAAAAGCACACACACGAAGACAAACACATACACACTCCACGGTCTGACTGTGTTGTTACCGTCCATCCGAAAGTTGCTTAGTTCCAAAACCATCTCCATCGCGCAATGATAAACCGCATCAACAGAGAATGTTTGTTAAGCGTAATGAGATTCATTGAAATTCTTTAACTTTGTACGAATGATTGATCAGTATTTGAGTCGACGGAATTAATCCAATTTCATCAAAAGAATGCTAGAGAAAATATGCTGACGATGGAATAATAGCCAGCCATTCGGAAGAATTTATAGTGGAGATACGAATTTAATTTCGTTTTGAATTTATTTCAATTGTTTATTTTCTACAAGCAAGACAAGCATTTTACGTGTGGAACCTTTGTACAGAACACAAAAGGTACAAAATGGTCGTTTGTTGACCAATTTGTGTGTGTGTGCAGAGTGAATGTGTGTTTAAATGCTTGGTGAAAATGGAATTTGGTGCGAAATAAAAACAAGCGAGCGGCCTCCATAAATGGTGTTTAGTCGCTGGGAATGGCGATTGTTGCTTCGTTCGAAGAATCAACATAAAAAATGGTCAATTCATTGCCAAAACATTAGTACGCACAAATTTTTAAAGTGGAACGAATGACAAATGTGCAACAAAACGGTTCATTGTATTTTACTGATGGTGTTTACTGGGACGGTACTTTGCTGAAGAAAAAAACCACTTACCAGCCGTAATTCTCACATAATTTGGCAACGCTTGAGAAAGCGGAAATTCGGTCCAAAGTAAATCACAACTCTGCGCAACAGACTCTTACAAAATACTTACGAAGAATAGTTGATTTTAGAATCCAACAGCACAAGCTGTGCGTCTTTTTTCGATTTTCAAATTTGCTATGCCCATATTCATGTCAAATTATCCGATATGTAACTGTGCTTGTTATTTATGCAAACCAATACCGTATCTAGAAATCGGCGTTCGCCAAAACCCAATTTAAATCGGTTTTATTCGTGTGGTTTCTATATGGTTCGTGTAAATAAAAACGTATACCCGAATGCAAATCAATGTGCGAATTTGGACAAAACTTCATTTCACGTATATACGTATCGCAATAGCTCCCGAATTGATAATATTTTTTCGGGTTTGATCTGAACCGTGTTTACACGCATTTTAACACTCGGCATTCCATTCATTCTCACATTTTTTGTGCACACGCACATTCTCTTATGAATTAAAGATCGGCCGGAGCAAGAATTTTGCTTAAATTAACATGTCTGAGTGTAAGATGTAATTACTCCCGTGGAGAACATCAAATGATACAGCACGGTTTCGTTCATTTCAAAATACGTCAGCACCACTACATTAACCATAATGCATTTTTGGGCTTCATGAATGATGCAAATATATTTTTAAAATGAGGTAGACACATTTTTTTCAACGTTTTTTCTTCCATTTATCGAAATGGTTTTATCTTTTCTGAACACATTTGAAAAACACACAATTTACACTCAAGCAGCAATGTCATCACGAATATGTCTTGGAATATTTGTTTTTTCTTACTAAAAAACGATATTTGCTGGAGAAAACGATGTTTATTGTGTCATCAATTTTGGAAATGTGTTGCAATTTCAGGCATTGTCGGAGGATGAAATGATGGAATGATGTTATCGTCAGCGATGTGAGCGATTGAGCCAAGTTTGTAACTATTTGAATGCATTTTGGCACATTCATTTGCATTTGCAATGATTATATATGCAAGTATGCATATATGCATCGAATATATTCGATTCGAATATTATTTTATATCCAACGTACCGACAGGTGGACGATAGGAATTTCCCCCAGGTGTGAAAAGAATCTCCAATGCTTCACATAGCTTTTCACCAAACGAAAAGCTATGCAAATTTCTGGACATTATTGACTACCGTTCAATATACTGCTACTACATGTAATTGTAATTGAAATACCGAACCATGAAGATCAAAGAATTCTCCAAGCAATGCACGAAATTTGCACTCTCGTTGACAATGTGCTCTGTATACGTTGATACACGGTCAAAGCCCATCCATGGGATGAAACTATTCATCTGCCTTTATGGATACGTGTGATTAAGATCCTCTCGAAATAGAAACAATGTCAATACCAGAGCGGTCAACGAGCGCTCGTTCGTTCGTTCGTATGCGAACATGTTCGTTTGTTCGTTCGTTCGTTCGTAGAATTTACGAACATGTTCGTTCGTTCGTTCGTTCGTTCGTAGAATCTACGAACATGTTCGTTTGTTCGT
>NW_022595263.1:63731-70190 GCF_009176505.1 Sitodiplosis mosellana | reverse complement strand
TAGAATCTACGAACATGTTCGTTTGTTCGTTCGTTCGTTCGTAGAATTTAATTACCCTTAAGTACGTACTTACTATACACTACTGTACTTAACATACTTAAGTATGTACCTAACATACTTAAGCTTAAATACGAGGCTTAAGTACGTATGTTAACAAGTATGCTAAGTAAGTACTTAAGGGAGTTTAAGTACGTCTCAAATCACGTAATTAAACTCAAGTATGTTAAGTACGTACTTAAGGGTAATTAGATTCTACGAACGAACGAACGAACAAACGAACATGTCCGTAAATTCTACGAACGAACGAACGAACAAACGAACATGTTCGTAGATTCTACGAACGAACGAACGAACGAACGAACATGTTCGTAAATTCTACGAACGAACGAACGAACAAACGAACATGTTCGCATACGAACGAACGAACGAGCGCTCGTTGACCGCTCTGGTCAATACCCCATCCAATTTCGGTGACACATGATATTTTTGTTAAATTCCATCGTTTAAACTAACAGACACTGAAAAATATCAATTTTGATTTATTTCTTAATTTGCGAAATATCCAACCAGCATCACAAACTTTTGAATTGAAAGAGCCAATTGGTTCGACTAGCAAAAACTTCAAAACAAAAGTTATTGCTTGTGATTTATATATCTATGGGTGAGATTGAGAGTAGTGTATGTTTCATTGACTTTGTTACGATAGAGAAGAATAAGTTTCTTTTGACTTGAAAATAGTTAAAGTAGAGTAAGTATTTTGACTGCTTTTGGCTATGATAAAGGCGAGTATGTTTCATAAACCTTAATTTGCGTTAAACAAGAGTATGTATTTTGTTAGTTTAGAATACCAATAAACAAGAGTATGTTTTTCCGACTTTGGTTGTTGGAAAAGGCGAGTATGTTGTTATGAATTGGTGAATATTATTAATTTATTTGAATTTAAGTATTAGGCAAACATAATCAATAGAACTAATCGTTTTTACATTTGGCGGCTCCCAATACTTCAATTTAACATATTGGTTTTTGAAAAAGTAGTGTATGTTTGCATTAATGGTTAAAAATATCAAGTTCATTCGACGAAGAGTATTATATTAAAAATATAAATCCGAAAAAAACACACACTACTCTCAATCTCACGCATAGATATATCCCTTAATTTTTTGCTTGCTACAAAAAATGAATGTCTAGCCAACAATTGGAATTTAAGTATATTTCTTAGTGATAGTGCAGCAAATCATCTATGAATACTAAAGCTGGATCCGTTTCAGCATCTGTATTTCTGACAAAGCATAGAAGTCAAATATAAGTTAAACCAATAAAAGAACTATAAATTGGATAAAAAGGTTTTATCGATTCTCCACTCCCGAAACAGATTTTTTAATGATAGAGGAAACAACTCAATTTCAATTTTATAACCACGACTTGATTAAAATTTATGATTCTTCGACAAAAGTGTTCAAGCTGCCATAAAAATTGGCATTTAACAAGGAAATTTCCTTTCAAAATATTTGCATTTTAATAAAAAGAACCATCAATTCATCATTTAACTTCAACTTTCAACTTGTAGAAAATGATAATAGTTAACGGACCGCTCTCAATCTGAGTCTAAATTAGTCAAATAAACATTTAATACTCAGAACAAGTTCAGTTTATGGATTGAGTGCAATCACGAAATATCATGAATTCTTCTTTGATTGTATACGAGTTTAAAGTATTCAAAGCACATACTCGCAGCGGTCAGTTTGGAATACAGAAGAATCTGTCATTGCAAGTCCGACTTCTAAGATTGGTCGGAATGCTTTTAAGTGAGAATTTATCTTTCTCATTCAATATTACATCATGATCTTCTCAATTTCGTATAACCCATTTCCCCTAGAGAGTAGTCAGCTACGCAGTTAGAAGTTCGCAGAACTATTATCAACTAGCTTATGAGCTCCACTTCACTCGGTCAAAGAAGGCATCCCATTGAAACAATGGCAAATAACATGACGCCAATGATGATAGTCACTTTCATTTTCGTTTCGTTAATTGAATTACTTTGATATCTTTCTCGCTTCATTAAACAACCATAACTAATGAATTTCATTAATTCAACTATAACATAGCCAATTTGTCTGAAGCACAAGTGTTCATTGACGAAATGAAGTTGTAAACAATGAGATCAAACAAAACGAAAGAGACGCAATAGAAACGAGAAAAGAAATCGAAGAGAAAACAGTAAGAAATGACCCACATCATATTTGCGAATCGTTTTCACTTCCATTCTCGTTTCAGTACAAATATTCCACTGCTAATTTGGAAAAATAAGAGACTCGGTTACAAAAATATCCGATTGAATATAATTTGATTGGGTTGATACTCTTCACCTTGAAAAGAAATGTTTTGTTTGTCGAATTCGACCTTTTGTTTTGTTTCGCTTCTTTTTTTTCGTCAATTCGTCTTTTTTAAGCACGCTTCAATTGTTGCTGTTCACGAGAATCAATCCAACTCAAGATGAAATAATCCGAAAAATACGTCTCCGATCGATTCATGCCGATCAAAATAAATGTTTCGACTTAAACCAGTTCATCGCATTTTTATTTGTTAATAATTCGAATTCATTGACGTATATTGATTAGGCTCAATACTAAACAAGAAAACTTAAATAGCACGACCTGTGGTTATTTTGAATATTTAAACAACAAGGTTTGTGACGTTCATACGACTGGTGTCGTTTTCAGCACATTCTGAATACACTTTTGCACTTTGGCCGCAAATTCACACTCGTCTTCATCACGTATCGTTCCGCACTGCGTTTTAATTTTCGTCGTCACATCGTTGTTTGACGCATACTGCAATGAATCTGCATTAAGAGCACCGTGCAAAATCTACGGAGAATGAACGTTCATTTTTGATGAAATGATTCATTTGCTGTGTATAAATTGAATTTCAAGTGTAACGCAAGCAAACTGAATGATTAAATACCACTTTCTGTGCACTTAAAATGCAGTGCAAATAGCATTCGTCGCTCTTGGACAATCGGATGAAATCGGTGTCTGGCGTTGCTCGTGTGTCACTCTCTGGGAATTGTTGGCGACAGATTTTAATCGCTTTTCCCAGCTCTTCACTTGCCTTTGGAAAATAGAATTTTAACATAAATTGATTTGGTTGCTTGGTCGGTTGCTTGTTATTCTCGAAAACAACTAAATATTTTATCTCACCGAAACTGATGCGAACAGCACTCCACCCACTAAAACAAACAAACAAATCGAATTCATCGTAAATCAAGAGTCTTGTGCACAAACCTAAGGTTCGAATATCTTCAAAATATTGACGAATACTGACATGGTTTGGCTATACACCATGTTTATATTCTCATTCGATTCTCGATGTCGAATCAACAAACCAGTAAAACGGGTGATGCGTTCGCATCAAACAACAAAACAATCGATTGTGTCATGATATGTTGCATATCGAAGCTAAACAAACACTTCCTTTCAATTTGAAATGAATTTCTTAATTCTCACTCGCGGCATTCTGTTTTATCATACTGTTAAACCATAATCACGTAACTGAATTGCAAATTATGTCAATGATGTGACGCAACGGCTTGATAACCAATTAATTTTGTGTGGCAGAACATTAAGGCATAACAGCGATCACAAGATAAACATCAGTTGAATGAACTAATTACAGTAGCGAGTCGCGATCAAACCTACCGCGGGATTAAGACAGAAAAAGAAGAAGAAGAGGGGAAAAAACCTCAAAACGTGAACGGGTTCCCTAACAAATTCATCCAAAAACGTTATCTTTTGAATAAAGCCGATCTCTTTTTTGATTGATAGAAAGTACACGGCGCAGTCGGTTTCAATTCCCCACAGTTCCGCTGCTTTAACCATATTTAGATAATTTTTTGCAGCACAATTTAATTTTGTAAAATTTCATTTCCATTCGTGTGATTAAAAAGAAACTACGAAGGGAGAGTGAGAGGGAGAGAGAGAAACAATGAAGTATTTTTAAGTGGCGAGTAATGAAGTTGCAATTAAAAAGTGGACTGTGCAATGAAACGCCTCCGCCTTCGATTGGATTCCCCAAACTCTGTTTTAAGCTATTTTTCATTTCATTTTCTTGGAATGCGGTACCATTTGCTTATTTTCGTCTAGTAACTGTGCGTGCAAATACCCGAGATGTAAATTTTTGTTCAAAAAAAAAACACAGATACAATCAACTCGTCAGACGTGCGTACACACATACGGTACGTAATTTGTAATGATGTGTTAATTTCAAATCAAATTCTCTTGGGCGCAGCCAAAACAAATAACATAAAACCATGTACTCCAACTAACATGTAATTTGCCATGAGCAATTTTTCATTGCAAAGAAGCTGAACTAATGATATTTTTTTTCGCTAACGAAAAACAAAGATAATATAACCCTAAGTGCAATCGTTTTAATCGAAATTTTTTCCGATGTAAACGAAATCAGCTTGAAAAACAACTAGACATAAAATCACATTCATATGCTCTGGCAAATCGTTTTCTTTATTCATGGAGACAAAAGTAGTTGAAAAATTCTCACGATTCGTTTTTGAGCTGCGCTCGGTTTGGTTCATTTGGTCACCACTGAAAATGACATAATAACTCTATCAATTGTCGAGTGTGCTCTTTTCCATCGCACAATAACAGCAATAGCAACAGTGGCTCGGCTCTCATTTCGTGCCGACTGTCGACAAAACAAAAGACGAAAGAAATAAACACGAAACACAGAGAAAAAGCAGCCGAGAGCGAAAACAATGCTGAACTAAATAATTTTCTTGAGAAAATTTCCATGTGATGAAATGATCTCTCTCTCTCTCTATATGTGCTGGAATTATGGAAACGAATTCATGCGCCTAAAAGTCGAATGTCTGAAATTGTATGCAGTTTTTTTTGTAGTTTTCCAAATCAAGATCGAATGAAAAATGAAATAGAAACCAACAATTGAACTGAATTCAGTGAATTTTTGATGCCATCGCTTAATTTATCTGTTATACTTTTTGCGAGAGAGAAAAATAAGGCATCAGTTTCAATGGATTAATAATGAAAGTGAATGAATTATGAATAGATTCATTTCCTTTTTGCATCAATCATGCTGCCTTCATTGGGTTACTAATCCACAAGCGTTTAAATCAACATTGAATCCAAGCCATCATTTTCAGTTCGTGTGAGCATCGATTTAGAATCTGTGTCTTTTGGGCACGTGCACAAAATATCCATCGCTAAAATCGTGTCTAATCGCGCAAAAATGATTGAAATGCAACACTTCGGCGCATCTCTTTCACTTGAAGAGCAATTTGTAGTGGCTGAATGCGCACATCACATTGTGATGCTATTGAAGTCGAAACTAAGTCAAAAACAAACAACCGACTTAAAAATGTTCAAATTGATGCACGGCGATGAATGAGTTTGAAGCCTTTCATGTACATTCGATTTGTTACAGTGGTACATTTTCTCTCTCGCATTCGCCGCCGCATTTGAAGAATTGTTACATAAACATAAGGAGCGTAATTGAGGTAACTGGCTTCAGGTTCGTGGTGTTATTATTTCTTTTTTTTGCAAATGATCGACCAAAGTGAAATGCGATATAGAGAGAACTAAAGGTTAGTAATAATGAGTTTTTACACACGCATTAGTATCACGTTTCACATGTTGAACGTTGAAAGAAACACTGTTGCACAGTCAATTCGAACGTACAAACGTCAATCGTAAACATAGCTCGGACAAGTCATAGGCGAGCGAGCATGTGCAAAATAACACCATTTCCATATCTGTTTGGCTTGCGCGTGTTGTTCTAGTCTCAGAATAGATGCGGTGGTTGCCGTGTGCGTTATGGAAAACGATACATATATACATCGCTTTTTCACTTTCATCATTATACAATACGGTATTACGTTTCCTCGGTGCCCGTTACATTCGTCGATTTTTATTCACGAATAATGAACCAACCGCAGAGATAAATTCGAAGCTGAGCACGTTGCGCATTAGGGTGTTTTCGGTATTAAATAAACAGAAAATGGTAGTTTTAGTTTGATAGAGCAGAGAATTTGGAATCGATTTCATATATTTTTGTTCGGAATCAGTCCAAAATGCCACTTCCCACAAGCAAAACAAATGTTCGTCGAATTTTGAGGTTATATCACTATTCGCTGAAACTAATCTGATATTTTCCACTTTTTTCGATTCAATCTCACTGCCAGAGATGAATTCTCAATGCAAACATTTATTTTCACGTAATTTTCATTGGAATAAGTGGCCAAATAGTCGAAAATTCACACAAATCGTATTGCCTCTTTGACCGGTTCTTCAGTCATAGAAAAAACACCGACAAACTCATTTTTTTCAGAAAAATTCATTCAATGAGTTTGAAATAGACGATAAATTATCTAAATCCACTAAAATAACACATCGGTCAATAAGTCCCGAGCCTAACCACCGTATGGCG
>NW_022595263.1:0-63331 GCF_009176505.1 Sitodiplosis mosellana | reverse complement strand
TTTGGTTTTGCTGCAATTTGGCCTTCCTGGTTTTGTTCGATTGGATATTTTAGTGGATTTAGATAATTTGTCGTGTATTTCAAACCCATTGAATGAATTTTTGTGAAAAAAATGAGTTTGTCGGTGTTTTTTCTATGGTTGAAGAACCGGTCAAAGAGGCAATACAATATGTGTGAATTTTCGACTATTTGGCCACTTTTTCCAATGAAAATTACGTGAAAATAAATGTTTACATTGAGAATTCATCTCTGGTAGTGAGATTGAATCGAAAAAAGTGGAAAATATCAGATTAGTTTCAGCGAATAGTGATATAACCTCAAAATTCGACGAACGTTTGTTTTGCTTGTGGGAAGTGGCATCTTGGACTGATTCCGAACAAAAATATATGAAATCGATTCCAAATTCTCTGCTCTATCAAACTTAAACTACCATTTTCTGTTTATTTAATACCGAAAACACCCTATTGCGCATAGACCAAAATGGCCAGATTTTATGACGACCCCCAATGTTATCACTTGATAATACATGCTAATCGCTCAAACAGTCAATATTCGCATTCGCATTCGCACTTAATAAACAATACACAATTTATTGAGTGAAGGTTATTTTTATGTTCCCAGTGAAATGAAACTTCGAAACCCATTACTAGCCGACATTGTCTATGGTCCGGACTGTTGTTTCATATATATATATATTAAATTGACCTTTATATAATAAAACGGTTAACAGACACGAAATGCAATAATCCAAAGGCAATGGTTGCCTCCAGTATTTGTGCCTTCAGCCAAGCGGCCGCTCGATTAAAAAAACTACACACGAACATACGAAGGAAATCATGGATGACGGCAACACCAATATTGAAGTCCGGAAAGAGAATGATAACAATCCATTCGTATTCAGAATAAATCCATTTCAGTGGCAAAGATTGATTACATTCCCTTATGTGCGTTCTATTTAGTTATCGCAAAACTCGCGTCAAAAATTCACTTTCCCCTTCGCATGTAAAGATTAAGTGTACATAGCTTTACATCGATTCCAATACCGAACCGCCCACACACCGATACCAACCGATACTGTACAGTCGAGATCCGGGATAAGCAGAAGTTTTCCACTTAATAGAATGCACACACATATTCACTTGTGACTGAATATGCTTTCAATTTGATAAAATCACGTTATTTGACATCCTAAGCAAATAACAAGCGCCGATATTGTAGTTACGTCAGCAACAGTGCCCGCACAATCCATTCCATTATGAACTATCACTTGTCAGTTATCACCCAGAGACATTGCCTTGTTTGAATGTGATTAAACAGGCATCTTTGAACTATGTAATTCGTATGAAATATGGCTTGGAACAAGATGTTGTTCGCCTATCAAATGAACAGACAACGATAACATTCGGCATTTCGGTGTGTCTGTCAAAAATCAATCAACTAATGAAAACCCTGTTAGGATTTGGTACGCTCTCATTCTTCGTCTCGGTTTTTCTCTTTTCTGTGTTCTTGCGCCGGTTTCATACTTGAGATCAAAATTCCATGTCAATTTAGTTGTAGCTGTTGTAATGGGAAAAAATCGCATTTCGGTTCTGATTCTTTTCGGGCATGATATTCTTTTCTGCTTGAAATTCAAGCTCATTTGGAGTCGAATATCTCGCACCATATGAGGTGACCTTCGTCACTTACAACATTGACTTACAATACACACATATTGTTTAATCACTTAATTCCAAAATGCCTTATGATTTATTTCGGCTCTTCTTCTCCGATTAACTCTTCTCGTTCGCTCTTTTTTTACCAACATCTGTTTTTGTGTGTGTATTTGTGTGCCATCAAAATGAGCCGAACTCATAAGTACAAAATATTTTTAAGAAAACTTCTGTTTCGGCATGTCACTCTGCACGATAATGAAATTCAAATAAACAGAAGCACCAAAAATGCTTATGAAATCGTTGAAATGAATTTTGCCAATTAAACAAGAATATGCTTTCATAAAATGAATTCCGAAGTCGAAAATAAACAGAGGCCATGGCTTTCGTTTTTTAAATGTTACTTTTCAATGGCGGTTATGAGTTTTATTCTCTGGTTCTTGTGTCCAATGTTCATGGGAAATCGACAGTCGAGTTTGGTTTTTGTTCAACATATTGAAAGTGGGCTACCCTTTTTATCCATGTACACCAAAACTGGGCCGAAATATCAAATTCTCACAACTTTATTGGTTTCATTTTCCCATGCTTCGAAAAGAAAATCGAACCATTAGTTGGATAATTCCAAGTTTTCAATAAACGAAGGAAGTTCAAATGAATTTCATTGTACGAAAGATATATATAAATGGATTCGACTCTTTCGTTGAGTTGCTTTATGTAAGTGAAACAACATTGAGTAAACAATTTCCGTTCCATTGCCAAAAGTTTCCCATCATCAGAACTGGATAGCATGACCAATGCACACGAGGAGCATTGAAATCAGCTAAATAGCAGCAAAAAAAAGAGGAGAACAACTACGGAAAATTCCAAATTGCTTTCTAATGGTTGTTCTGTTCTCTTGATCTTGTTCATGCATATCGACGACGCATAAAGTGCACAATCGGAAGGTCAATAAGCATTGGGAATTGAGGCGAAGCCAGCAAAATGAAATTTATTGATAAACGCATTCAAGATGATCGGAATGGAAACTTTTTCGCTTTTGGTCTTGTTTTGCTGTCGATTTCTATGGAAATTTCCCATATTTCCTTCCTACGAAGAATCATGAGAGAGATATAAATCCGTTTTTATTGGAAAAGCATCTTCACTTTAGGTTCCATTGATTTTGGCCTTGATTCTTTCAGCCAACGGAAATGAACGGAGAAAAAAAATCGTATTTGAGAAAATGGAGAAAAAACAGAGCATTGAATCTGCTAGTTATGTAGCGCTGCTGTTGAACAGCCGCTCTCAACAGCGTACGTTCTTGTGCATGCGACACACTTTAGGCCTTGCGCGCCAACTAATACATGCAGACGGAGCTATGTGGTGCGCGGGACCTACAGTGTGTCGCATGCACAAGAACGTAACCAACAACTGCTGTTGACAGCAGCTGTTCAACAGCAGCGCTACATAGCTAGCAGATTCAATGCTCTGAGAAAAAAAACCGCTTAATCCGGCATCAAGTTCATCAAATATTTGAAATGATGAAAACGTCGATGCTACATCGCCACGCAATTTATTTTCGTTGCTTTAGTTGTTGTCAAGCATGAATAAACGATTGGCTTACCTTTTGAATATTTCGATGTATGGTAATGTCGTCGCTACGTGCTCTACCAAATTCATTGACAACGTGTAAATACTTCGCACTTTTTTTCCCAAGTAAAAAACAGCAACAGATATTAGAATCTGAATGGCTTTTTGTCTATGGCGACGATGAATAGCAAAAATCGAAATGAACAGGCGTGAAAATGTGTTCAATGAATGATTTTTAATACGCCTTATTTTGGTTGAACCGCGGTAAGCAAATTCATCTAACCAACATTTCATATTTATGGCGAAGAAATTTCCCGCGGAAAACCCAATAACAACAGCGCAACATTGACTGCACTGTGTTTGTGTGTGAATGGAGTCAAATGGAAAACTGCGAAGCGGCGGCACCATGAAGAGAAGAAAAGACCAAAAACCGTTATAAATAACAAATCACTGCTGCCGCTGCTCACTTTGCCAATTATTTATGTTCGTATAGAATTGAATGGAGATGCTGTGCGATGTGCTACGTGCGCCGCCAAAAAATATATATTATACCGAGTATCCAAATATGTCGAGTTGATTTTGTCGGCGAAATGTGTGCAACATGAGCATAGCCAACGAAGCGAGAAAAGTTCAAATCTGTTGCTTAGGCTTTGACGTATATCTAATTTTTGGTATTCGACTGGCGAATGTATTTTCATCATCGGTGAGGTGGGTCCAAATTAGATTTTCCTCGGTGCGATTGTTCGCAATTGTTCTTTTAATTGAACGAACATGGTCCGGAATGACAGACGGAATGTTGAAAGCACAAAAATACACCGCACGATGCAGGTCTTTTTATCTATGAATTGTAAAATCACGGGCCGTTATAGTCAAGTTGATTCGAGAATTGGCCCGTTTAATGCGTACAAATGTACTTATGCCGCTTGTTTGTCGTCATCATCAACAAGCGAACACAATCATCGCGCACAAATCACATTTTGATGATATTTTTCATACCAATTATTCAAGACAATGCTTCACATGTGTGTGAATATATACAAAAATCAAACAACAACAACAACAAAAAACATAAAAAGAGAGAGAAAAAGCATTGGCATGTACTAACCCATTTCTTTGTGGACTCAGATTGATTGGCGTACGTGATGTTGATTGTTCTGCATCATTGTGTTGCTTGTCGTCGTTGGCCACACTGTCACTCGTGACAATTTGCTCCAGCATTTGTATCTTCAACATGATGACGGTTTCTGACGGATTTTTATTGCACGCGCACAAAAGATGTGTGTAAGTGTTTTTTTTCCACACTAATTTCGTTTTTTATTCAATTTAATAACGCAATTCAACACCGCACTGAGTTCCAAATAGTAATCAATCTGTTCTTTGCGGTTGCTTTTTTTCTCTCGCGCTTGTCTGACTATCACTTTTCCACGATATCAACGGCAAAAGGAATGTAATTTGAAAAAAAAAACAATGTATAAACACCTATCAAAAAGTTTCACTTTAACTTGTTCAATTGGTTGGCTCTGTTTTTATCTGCATAAATTAATTTGATTTTCATTTTCGTTTCGGTGTATTTTTTTATTTTTTTTTAACGTACTTAAACAATCGGTGATTTGCCGTTTTAAATTGCACTGTTTACGTACTCGTTTTTTTTTCTCCTATTATTGTGTATGTTTCATTTGCAGGTTGTTGTTTGTTTTCAATATTGATTTCGATACAGTGCGGTTATATTTGGATGATGGTTCGTGTAAAAAATTTCATGCCCATTTAATATTCACTTCACTTTTCCTCAGTCATAGTCCACTTAACCGTAAATATTTATCAATTTTTCCCGCTGCAATCGCACAATGTTTACATCTGGAAAAAAAAGAAAGAAAAATTGAAAATTCTCATTTTGGAATATTGAGTACGTTTGTGTGTTTTTTCACAAGTAAATGCCTATTTACTACAGCCTAATGCGTCAATTTACTTGTTAAACGTATGTTATCAATCGCCAATTTGGTCGGATAATTGGAAATGAAAAGTAAAAGGTAGAAAGAAATAATAATCGAATATCGTTGGAAAAAAAATTGGCTCAGGAGTGTAGGTGCTTGTGTATGGGAAGCCTTTTGCACAGTGTCTGTACAGAAAAAAAAAAATATATCGGAACCGACAGTCGCCGAAAAATTGAAACATTTCATGAAATTACATTTTAAATGCTGTCAATTGGAGCACAAAATAATAATACAGGAAATGAGCCGTTCTTCGGTGGAATCGAACGGTGTTGCCTCATTGCGCCGGTTGGCACAAACTTTGGAACATGTAATCGGAGCGTCTCGCGTTAGACATTTCCTTGCCACCAATTTCTTCCGATGTGCCAGATATAAGCGACGGACTTGTTTTATGATAATTGAATTTTTATCAGTTCCGTGGCTACACAGCGCACAAGCTCTTCATTCAACGAGTTACAAATCGAATTTATTTTAATGTTACATGTTTTTGTTAATAATAACTTAATTTGGCCGATTTGCAAATGGTAAAAATATGTTTCGGAAATTGTTATGACTGCGCAGAGGTCATCATTCCTTGTATTGAAACCATCAAACGAGCCGTATCGTTGATCAAAAAACTGTGTAGCCATTTAATGAACGCTTTGTTTGGAATAAATCAATTAATACGTCTATGAAATTGTCTACATCCAACGCATAGATTTTTTTTTTGCTACTTCACTGAATGGAAATCGGCATCTAATTTAATTAGTTTCCTAAATGCGCGTCATGTCGCGAACATGCATCAAAATATCGATGAACACACACAAACACACACAAACGCGCGCGCGTTCGTGCGTTTGTGTGATGATTTGGACGACGTGGGTTAAAAGAAGCGTTGTAAGTGTATAAAAATAAATCACATTGTTATTCGGATGTTGGCTGTATCCGAAAGCGTAAATGTGTCATCTCACATCATTTTCACACAATTGAACGAGACATAATGATGGAATGGTGAGTAGACAAATGAGGGTGTTCAAAAAACGACACAGTCAAACACTCAACGTTATTCCAATTCATTTGCGTGTCGTACAACAATTCATGGGCGACAACTTTGAACGATGACAATGATTTAGTGTTGTGATTGTGTTACACTGCCGTATCGCACCGTGCCAAAGAAGCAAATGAGTGGCATCAACGTTTTTGTGTAGCTCACTTTGCCTGGATGCTAACAACGCGACATTGTCATTAATTGTTATATTTCGATCTCTATTCAAGCGAATAAAAAGGATCATTTGTATTCATCAGGCGTGCATTTGTCATTTTGCATTCGAAACTTCGTCTTGTGTTTTCGTTTGGAATGCGAGTTTCGGCAAGGTAATGCACGAAGGCGCACACATGAAAGAGTGTGACGCTGAGTGAATTAAAATAAATGAGCGTGCCTCCGAACAGCGAACAGTAGCCCAAAAGGAACATTGGCAAAAAGCTTGATGACAACTTTTTGTTGCTATAGACCGCACAAAGGTGACTCTCATGGGAAAGTATTTACATTAGCAAAAATTTACGCCGATCGATGCAAATGTCCCAATCGATTAACCATGGTCCGCCAAGCAACCACTGATTCCGAAAGATTTCGGAAATGAAATTTCAAATGGAAAGTAGAAAAAAACACCGGACTTGTCAAGTTTTTTTTCTTCTTCTTCTGATCGTCAGAATTGATTCGCCAAAGAAATCAAACCACAGGCAATTATTCACGTGTTTTAATGAACTGCTAAGCCAGTAGCCAAATAATAATTAATAATGAAGCTGAACAGCAAAAAGAATGCTTCGATATCATTTGAACAGTCCCGACGCCACTTTTTCTGCTTCTTTGTCTTTCGATACACGAACAACAGGCCGTATTCCATTTATTAGTATCAGACTTTCTAATGCGTACAATTTGCTTTTTTCTCTTGCTGAGTCAAATAAACGAAATTTCATTGGATGTAGAAGAAGTTGACAAAAAAAAAACAAATACGAAAAAAACGGCACTCTTCATTACGGCGTCACTTCAATTTTGGTTTGGTGAAATCTGTCGAGCGGAATGGAAGAAATGCGTCGTCGCAATTTGTAATGCTAATGTGCATCGAATGCACACCCAAACAATGAAGAAATCTATTTTATAGGTTTGTTCGTTTGCACGTGTCTGTGCATTCATAAACAATTATTTTCTGTTAAAGAAGTGGCAACAGGAGCAGCGAACGATTAAAGCCATCGTCATAATATAACGCTACCTGTATTCCATTCGGAATATTCCATTTTTTATTTATTTCTCTCTCTCTCTTTCGACTTCGCATAAAAAACAATTCATTAAAATTTTATCTGCACACATGGCTTGCGATCTGATAATGGCTTTTGGAGCACACTCACGGGCGTGAGTATGGTGTTTGAAGAAAATACGTCGCATTTTTAACTATCGCACTCTCGTCGACTAGTTATACAAGCATATATGGATGTGTGTATGGTGTATCAGTTTTTCCGCCGCCGCTAGAGAGAGTTTTCTATGCCATCAGATTGCATATTTTTGTAATTATTCTTGCATATTTTGCCATTACATCCGAGAATACGGCCAAAATAACAATGCACACACACTCTGCGGTGGTGTCGGTTTCAGCGGAATTTTCTAGTAGTTCTTCATTTCCATTTTCTCTCGTTGCAGACATTCTTCGGCTTGAGCACCCAATTAACGGTCTGATGAATAGAATATGTGCGAATGAGTTAGAGTTTATCACCAAAATGGTTTGTATATCGTTCTCTCTGCCGATTGATTATCTCAACAGTTTCAAGAATATGATATGGATATTGTCTGCTTTTTTTTCATTCTGGCACGAGATGCGACTAGACAAGCGAAATTGGATTACTCCGAGTCAAGAATTTGAAACAAATAGGTCTATTGATGTTTCTCTATTGACAAACAAAAGACACACGAGAGAGAGAAAAAAACAACAGCACCGAATATGATCACGTATTCGTGCGCATTTTTACACACGCGTTCTTTTATTCTCGAATGGAATCGCGTTTACAGCAATTACAATGGCATTGTTGAGAGCGCTCTAGAAAAGAAAGTGTAATTTTACGCAACCGCAACAGCAGAAAAAAAAATTGGGGCTTTTGTTCAAAATCACATGTTTCATTTCTTTTTTCACACTCGTCTTCTCGACACTGTCAATTATCATACCAAAGATCAATACCTTGTGTCTGGATCTAGGTGACCGTACATGCATTTCTACTTTGGACTTTAATTTCCAATTTCGCACTGAACCATTTCTTTTCTTTTCTTTTCTTTTATCTGTGCGCAATTGTTTGGTTTATCTGGTTTGTTGACTTTGCGCTTCGGCCGGATTTCCATAATGTTCCGCCTCATTCGCACAACCCCAGCTTTTATTGCCATGTATTTTTTTTTCACTTCCTAATATAGACAAACTTAATATGATGACAGATAAAAGGCAACGTTTTAAATAATATTTTAGAAATTGGCTTTGGACAGTGACATCATCCAACCAAATGGCATCTATCTTTGGTGCGGAAATGTTAAACGATGAAGTTTTTTTTTAGATTTTGACAATTTTGAAAATACGCTTTGTTTTGAATGTACATGCAACTGTCATGCCGGGGGGAGAACATACAGATTGTACGGCCTCATTAATTCTTCAATTAAAATGCATTGAAATTTTGAAATTTTGAAATTACAACATTTTATCACATTAGTAAATAACGCCATCTAAAACAAACCACGCCATTGCGGAAACCAACGAACCAACGATTGAATGGATGAAACATCAATTATTTTGCGTGGACGTTTTCAATTTTCGTTTCATCGTTTGTTCAATTAATTACAACGATAGAAATATAATGGTTGTATTCAATTAGTTTGTCATTTGAAGATCGTCAGTGAATGAATGAATGAATGACATTCATCACGTATGAAATGTTATTTTAATTCAATTTAGTCAATATTTTCGCAATGAGGACCGTATTTCGAAATTATGCAAAAAAAAACCTTTAACGTGAGACGCACAGAAATGCAAAAAGGAAAACAGGTGAAAACAAACCTTAAAAAAATGGAGTACGGTAATTTTGAATACCGTTCGGCATTGCCTTAGTTCCGAATCCAGTGATGTGTTTACTTGTTGCTTTTTTCGCGAGTAAAAAGTTATATTTTTCTGCAAGTAATTTCACATGTAAATCGCTAAATTCAGAGATGATCGTCTATTCCCGATATTTGGTTCTACTTGGATGCATTTGTTCTATTATTACGTACTAACAAACGGTTCTCTTACTTCATAACAAAACACTTCAGAGAATCTTTCACTGAAGCCAAGTGGTTCAGGGCATTCGGATTTGTTTTATAATTAGTTAGAATTATCCGCACTGATAACGTCATGAAAAAAAAACAATCCACATCGAACACATAAAATATAGAACACAAAACGTTCGGTCTCTGTTTGCACACTTAAATTTGATCTGGCTTATTGGACGCCGCAAAAAAAAACTCGGCATTCACTTTGTTATATGACTAATAACGAGCTGTTCTTTTATCCGTTGGAAGAGTGCACGTGGGTCAGTCCGATAAAAATTGATTATGACTCGCTTTCTGATAACTCGAATCGCACAAACAGCTCAAATCACCTGATTCACTCTGAACTGCACTCGCAATTAAATGTCACACGTTTCAATTGTCATCGAATGTGGAAAAACCGTCAGAAGACTGTGTGTGGTGATGATATTTTTTGTTTGATTTATTCGAAAAATCCGTCGAAAAATGACGTGCCAAAGACGCCTACACATTCAAACAGCCGGAGAGCTAGTAAATGACTGAAAACATCGTATTTCGCATACCATAAACATAGCAGTCAGCCAACCAGCCGAAGCGCACAGCGCTCAAATACACGAAGCCAAAACCAAATAACGGCAACAACAGCAACAACGGCACGAACTCTATTGAAATTGTATGTAATGTAGACAGTTGCTGCATGTTTTTATACACACTCAACACTCAGTACTCGCATTTCGAAACAAACAACACAAAATCCAACTCCATGGCTCCATGGCACAGACACTGTGATTCACTGTAGGAAAAACACGCACAGAGACAGAAAACGCCAATACTCTCTTTCGCTCTGTGTAGCAGCAAGCAAGCAGGCAGCAAGATCGCATGGAGCCGCAGACACGGAGAATATTGTACATATTTGCTTGTTCATACACTCTCTCTCTCTCAGTCTCTCGGTCGATTGTGAGATGATGGATGGAAGCGATAAATGGCTTAATGCGAGAGAGAGAGAAAGAGCGGGAGAGACAAACACCGAATCGTTTTTCCATAACAAACATATATACATACATACATACATACATACACTATTGATACTGACAGTTGGCTTTGTTTCGCTTGCTCGCTATCTCTCTATGACCCCAGCAACATTCTCCAACGTAAGTATAATCTCTCTCTCGTTTGTCGACCACAACGCAACGGTAACAACAATGATTTTCGCATGAATTTTGTTTTTATTCGAAATACCCGAATAAGGAAGGTGCCAAAAGAAATGAAAATAGAGAGAGAAAAGGCAATATCGGCCGGGTATATCGCGGAGATTCGCTTAATGAATGGAGTAACATCGAACCGAACGCTGTCGGAAGTGTTATTGCCCAAATGTATCGAGAGATGATTACCTCGTAACGGTCGCCTGACGGAAAATCAAAACAAAACAAAAACAATCCGTTGATTTCATTCTCCGCATGCATAACATATTGTGCCCGCTCCGTCGTTGCTATAGTATCAATGCAAATGTGGCCAAAAACGAGCCACACGTAACATCACTTTGATCCAATTGATTCTTCGGCTATTGATAATCAAGACTGTCTTTTTAAATTAAAAACGTTTTTTTCTTTGTTTTGTCGTTGTAAATGGCCTCGTTTTTTGCCTAATCACTTTTTTACGGTCGTCTTCAATCGACAGTGAACCGATTAACCTTTTCGCAGATTCAACTGTTTCTCATAGACACAATGTTTTCCCTCGTCTTCACATCAATGAATTTCAACGAATTTTTTTCTCGCTTGTTTTTTTGATTAAACTTTTTTTCTGCTGTTGAACAGAGTCAATGACAATGTGATTAGATCGATATGAAATTTATTTAATAGCCTACGAATTCGAGTCGATTTTTTAAAATGCCACTTGAAACGATTTTCTAATGGCAACCAATTCAGTGCATTAACAAATGATGGGAACTAATCAGCCGGTGATCTCTTATATCAACATCACGACAATTAAATACTTCAAGCGACAATATTTACATTTCCATGGAAAGTTGCGCTGTGTTACGCTGCATGAATTTCCAGTTTTTTTCCTTCTGTTGATTGCATTTGAGTTCAAGTGCCCGCGCTGTTGTTTGGGAGCGTTAATTTCGATGCCAACTACCACTTTCAACGGACTGGAAACATTTCCAATTGACACAAAACGCTATTTACTCATTAAGGTCCTACAATGAAAACAATCAATTCGAATGAAACAAAAATGCGATGCGATGACAGAAACATAGAAAAAAACGTACAGTTCAAGTACTTGGTGGTACTTGAGCGTGTTTGAAAGTGAGGATTGCCTTTACTCTCATACTCTTCCTCTCTCTCGCTCTCCTTCCACAGCAATTGCTATGAGTTCCTGCAGTCAACACTCAAAATGTGTTGTTTGGATCGTGCAAATCAAAGCGTGTTGGAAGTAACAGTCGAGTGCGTTGCAACATCGAACGAGTCCGAATGCAAATAATAAATGTTTTCCTATTTAAATGCAATATTTTTTATTCGTGTGTTCATTTTTTTCCATCTCCAAACAAACATAATGAAGCGCCGAAAAAAGGTTTGAAGCACACAAGCACAATGATAAAATTTGCATAAAATGACAGACGACATAATTTAATGTTTTAGACAATTTTTTTCTTTTGCATTCGGATTGAGGCGCCCAGCAACAGAGGACAGATAATAAACCGTTTTCCATGTGAAATGTATTCGAATTCATATGGCCATGTGCCTCATAATGACATCATAAAAGCACATTTATATGTGAGTGGCTCATCGTCATCGTCGTCCCATTCGCATTGAAAAATTATGACAGTCAAATGAAAACGAAAAGTGTGGCTACAGTCAAAGGCACGTTGCAACGTTATGTATGTGTGTGTTTTTTTTCACTTCGCGTTCGACTATTTTTGGTGCACACACAGCGTGTTTCGTGCACAGAGATCAGCATAGCCATACGCGCAATGCGCACCCTTTTTATCTCGTCGTCAGTTGTTTCGGTTCAAAAATCAAATGTGTATATTGCTCATCGCTGATGTTGCTGTGAATGCGTTGCGTTTTTTTTTTGTTTTAGTTCATCATTTCCATCCGTTTTATGGGTTTAAAATAAACCAAAAAATGAGGCTTGAATTATTTTGCTGTATCGCCTTTTTTTTACATTCATTATCTGCTTTGTTGCTGTTGTTGTTATGATATTTTTTTTTATTATTTACAATTTTTGGTTCCTCATTTGGATGTGAGCCAGAGACCGAACGTTGAACGTACGGTGTAGGGAAAAAAATGCATATTTGCATAAAAACATGTGTATCATCGAACTGAAAACAGGCAATACCGACACTACAGCCGCATAAGACCCATGTAAATAAACAACATCCAAACGTGAAGTGTTTTTTTTCCTCTGTGCCATACAACAAACAAAGTGAAAAAAAACACTTAATTCCACCGCTTGGAACAGAACATTTTCTTGATGGATGAAAAAAAATTCGGCTCAAAGAGATTTAAACGAATTTGTTACAGAAAGCGGATTCTTTGTGAGCATGGTTGTGTGTTGCACAGAAGTGGAATTGTAGTTTTTTTCTTCCTATTATCGATGATGTTCTCCCTTGTGTTTTGATTATTCATTGGCACTATAATTGTTTGGAATGCAACATTTTTTTGGGATTCGAAAGATGAAAAAAAAAAATCGTCAACACTATTTCTAAGCAATTCGTCATAATTTGCATTTTTGTTTGGTTTGTTTGTTTGGTTGCAGGATATGGGGAAATGATTACAATCGTCATAAAAGTCCTTATTGCACTCATAAATACCGTGCTATTGGGCCATAAACAATCGAAATTTTACGGAAAAAAATACATCGCACATTGCTAATGCCAACACAATACGGAAAAGTATTTGTATAAAAAGCCAACACAAACGAAAAAAAAGAAGAAGAAAAACACACATTTTTCGAACATTAATTGTGGCACATGAAAAAAAAATGATTTCGGCATGGTGTTGATATAATGCGCTTGGCAAAGAAGGAATTCGGTTGACGCGGTCGTTCACCGTCATTCATTTCAATTGCTTTATTTACGGATATAATTTCCGATAGCAATCGGCTCGAGAGTGTAATAGGATCGCATTTTCTGCACGGCGTTCTTTTTTTTCGATGTGTATTTGAAAATGTGTTGACAATGCGTGTTAAATATTCGCAAAAGCGTCTGTCGTTTAGGAAGGGTTTACCCAGTTTCAGTGCGCACAACACCATATGCATGTATGTGTCTCTCTGTGTGTGAGTGTGTCTGTGTATGTTGAAATTCGTATTTGTCTATAATTGAGTGTGTCGAGATATGAAACAAAAATAATAAAAGCAAAACGAAAATGCAATTTTAACTTTCGATGTGCCCATGCCAATGCATTGCGAGTGAGCGCGCGCACGCTCTATGTACCATATGTTTGCATTGTCTTATTCGTATTTTGTTTATAACATTTTATTTCACTTTCGTAGCGATTTATATGTTTTTTTTTTCACTTTTCAATTCCGTTCTTGCTACCTGCACAAAACAACACACATTCATCAATTGTTGTACTCTTTTTTTCTGTTGTTTTTGTTTTGCGAGCTCTCTCGATGCAACATATTTATTTGCAATAGAAAACCACATCTAACTCATGTTTTTGTTTTGTTAACCGTTTGAATGAAGAAAAAAAAATTCACACATGATTGGTTTTCGTTCGCTGAAATGCACTGATCGATGTTTTGTAGGGAATTTCAACGGGGTTTATTTACCTAAGATCATGCAATGTAAATTGTGAAGGTCTCTCTCGCTCATTCTCTCGCGGCAAAATGCTAAGTTCAAATGTTAGATAAAATGATAAGCGAATCGATGAACGGAATTATTCGGTGAAAAAAAAACCATCGTAGCGTTCGTAATGTAAAGTTGTAATGCTCATTGTACATTTCAAATGTGCCGAAAGTAAATAGTGTGGCTTTGTGGGAATTTGTTATATGTTAATTAAATCCAAAAAGACTTTAAAAAAACGATACCAACAGATTAGCGACGTGCCAATAGTGTAACCGAGGGATTAATTGCTGGACATTGCTATTGATACGACAGCTATCAATGTTTTTATAAGCCGGTTTTTATTTCACCAGTCCATACACTTTATTCTCGCTTTGATACACCCCTTTCTATCGTTTCAAAACCGCAAACACAAACAATATCTACACTCAATGGTGCTAAGCAGTGAAGATAAAAAAAAATTGGCTTAGAAACCGATACCGTTATAGTGACCGGGCTAAAATATCCCAAAACGCAGTTGTGCGTGCACACACACTATAATTGAATTAAATTACCGCTGCCATTTGGAATGCACTAGCAAACTAGCAATGTATGTGGATTGTACATAGGGTGTTCAGGTTTGGGGAGTCAAATAAGAATATATGATTTCTACGTAGATTTCGGCCCAAAAAATCGGAATCAAACAATAAATCGTCCTTCATTGCTAATAAATTTGGAATTTCACCGAAATATAACCGTTTTTATGTGTATTGACTCTTTGTAGCTCAAATTGTCTAATGTTCTAAAAATTGGCAATGTGAACCGATCCTTATGACATTTGACATTCACTTCAGCAGTTTTCGAAATGTCACAGACGCCGCATCATTCATTCCGAGAAAACATACAGCGTTGTGAACACCAAGTCAACAAATTGAAACTCTTACATTTTATCTTACAATTTAAACTGGAAATTTACACTGCAATTTAATTTATCTACGATTTTGCTGGTATTTCATTTCGTATTATTTTCGATTTACGTGCGTTTTGTATCGATTTGATCCGGAGTTCACATTGAATTCAAGTCGCCAAAGTGTAAGTAAACTTGATCATTTCAATCTCTTCTTCTTATTGTGGAATTCATTTTAAAAACGTAATATAAGCATTTATAACGTGAAATATATTGAAAATATCAACAGTAATATTAGATTCCATGAAAAAAAGTAATGAATTTCACAATAATTCTGCAGTACATAGTTCTGTTACATGTGATGGTGAAATACGTGTGATGGTGAAATTCATTTTATGCAATAAATTGAGTCCATTGTTCGGAGAAGAGAAACAGTTAATCGATTACTGTTCGAACTCAAATTGAATCAATGCCATTGTTATCAAACCGAAGTCATTTTTGTGTGTCTCATTCTGTTGTCATTTTCAAACTAAATCGAATTTAAGTTTCAATATTATTCGTTTTCAAACTAAATCGAATGTGTGTTTTTTTTTCTTTCAGTAGGACAATGGCGAATCGTTTCAAGCCATCAATACCAGCGGAGGGAGAGACGAAAGATGAAATTACGACGATCAAATGTGCGCTAAAGACAATCATTCGCCCACAATACCAGCAAGCATTGATGAGCAAAATAACGGATCTGAGTTTGCAAGCCACTTCCATTTGTGTTTTGGGCTCATTGCTGTTCTTGTTTGAGGTGCAAAAGGCATTCGAATATAGGCGTCGAGAACAATAATTTCGCATTGTTTGGTGGAAGTGGAGAAGATAAGATCAAACTCTGCTTTGAACAAGTGCTATGGCACAACAATCAGCCACCAAAACCGAAGTCAAGGTATAAACCAAGCGGAACAAAGCCACGAGGACCACGAGCAGAGCTGCCACGTATCGATCCTGAATTCAAGGCAATTGTCGAAGGTCTTGACGACTATCATCGTATCGATTGGCCCAACAACAAAGATTTCAGCAATGGGCTTAAGCATTTGACCAATCAGTACACAGATAACGTCGTCACCAATCTTGAAACGCATGCTAACAAACACATCACCCAGTACTTGAAACTGAAAGTGTTCGAATTGAACTCAAACTTGGAAGAGGATGGAGAGAAATTTTTGCCAAGTGACATCGAAAATGTTGTCAAGTTGATCATCAAGCAAAAAGATATCAAAGTGCCAAGTCGCGATCCAAACAAACTCGTACGGTGTGAGGTGTTGTATGATATCGTGAGAGATTGCAATGTGTTCCCAGAAATCGATCTGCATGACCTTACAACTGACCCAAAACATTGGTATAAGGCCATGCCAATGTACCTATCTATGCAGCGCGAGATAGAATCAGCGCCGACCCAAACGTAAGAAAAGAAAGCGAAAAAAGACAAAAGGAAAATGGAAACGCAAGCGCAGACAAATGCTCGACAACCCAGATTTTCGGCCATTGATTCGGAATTTAGTAGTGGTGCCGATGTGTGATTTCCGGCGTACGCACTTCAGAATCGATTGTACATCCATGCGACAGGTGTTGTCTTCGCAAAAATTGTTGCCGAAAGTGGAAATTGAGAATAAAAAAGGAACAACAAGTACAACAATTATTCCAGCAAAGGATTTCAATCGGGACAGAGATTATTGGTGGAATCAGTATTTTTACATGCGAAAAATTCGACGATTCGTGCGTGCCAAAAAGCAGTTTGACTATTCCATAAACACCGATGGAATCTCTGTGTCTCTCCAGTACTCGGCCAAAAAGAAGACAGCCAACAAAGAAATCGACCAAAAATCTCGCATCATTCAGAAGATTGAGGATGGCACAATCAAAAATTATTCGGGCGTTGATTCAGGTGTGCGAAGTTGGAATACCATAACAACACACGACATTGAAACTGGCAAAGAAGTAAGTTTTGAATACATTTGAATAAGTTGTGTGTATTTTAATAGAAAATGCTTAAGTGCCAAAACTCAATAACTATACCTTTTTTTCTATTTATTTTTTCAGACCAACTTTGTAATGTCGAGCAAGCAATTCCACTGGCAAACAGGTCAAAAGGTGCGAAATGCCAAAGCAAAGCGATGGACCAAACATTTTGTCGAAATGGAGCGCGCAGACAGAGAAAATCGTGAGCTGTATCCAGTGATGCCGTCGCCAAAAGGGTCAATGTGGCTATAACTATATCAAACACCGAGTCAAGATGATGAAGCATGGAATCTGCGCTTACTCGACTGCCAAATACACTCGACTCGCCTTGGACAAACACATCAAGAGCAGTAGTGTTGTCGACGAATGGGTGAATAAGGTGACCGATAAGAAACCGACTCTGTTCTTTTTTGGTGCTGATGGCGAAATACCACCTGATAGCCCAATAAGTATCAAGAAGCACGTGCGCTGCCCAGGGGTTCGTTTGACTTTGAGGTCAATAAAGAAGCGCCGAGATTGTTTCATACAATTGGTGGACGAATGGGGAACATCTCAAACCGACGCAAGATGTATGAATCGATTCCAAAACCAGAACAAAGCGGCCAGATTCAAGAAATGCCGATGCGTACCCGACGCCAGAACATTGCTGCCAACGAAAATTGTGTCAAAGTTGGGCAAAACGGATCTATCGATCTACCGACAGTTGCAACGCGCCATGAACGAAGAAGCATTGGTAGGAGACGAGCGTTTATTCCCAAAAGTAAAATGTTACTACAAAAACTGGCGATTAAACCTCGAATGCTCTGTGATTTGGCATCGTGACGTCGTGGCTGCTAAGAACATTCTACTGAAAGGTAAGGCTAATTGACGCACAATTTCGATTGAATGATTTTTTAAGAAGTTTCATTTGTTTAATTGTTCAGGACTATGGACATTACTGGGACTTCCGATACCAGAGGCGATCAATAGGTATTGGCGCGAAGCTGCTGAAGCAGCCGCTGCTGTTGCCGCTGCTGCTGCCGCTAGAGCAACCGCTGCTGCTGTCGCCATCGTGGATAATGATGTAGAAATGTTCGAGTACGACCAGCAGCCAGCTGATCATGCTGTCTAATCAACACATTGCAAACAAAAAAAAAACAAATGTAACATTAGTTATTAAAGGCTATCCCGATCATGTGGGATAGTTGCGTTGAAGCAAGTTGACTCCCCATCTGGTTGATGTTAACTGCGCAGGAGTACTCTAGTGGGTCGTTTAGGTAAGCATTATTCGATTTTGCAAAGAGTTTTTTTTTCTTCTGGAAGTGTTATATAACGCTCTATTAATGCTACCAGTTGACATAAAATTGGCTTCTCTTTAAATTTATGCTATTCATTCTTCTTTTTCAGATTAGCTGAACACCCTAAATTTACACGCTTGCTTGAGCAAAAATTTCAAAATTCAAAACTTGATTTGGAGAAAGCATGCGATGCAAGTGGAGAACACCAAACTTTAAATGATTTTGAATGGAGTCGCCATAGTTAATTTACGCTGCACCTTTCGTGCTTCATCCGTTGTGAAAGAAAGCTAATTTGATGTCAAAGATTTTCGCATTTCAATCTTTTTTATTTTTATGATTGAAATATTTTTGAGAATTCAAAGTAAAAGCGCAAATGGAAGAATTGATCCAATCCATAGGAAATGATTTGTTTTCTTGTGTACACATTTCATTCATTCATATACCAGTGTTCAGAAAGTCGCGCTAAAACTGCTTTATCGTTGCGTGAGTTTTGTCACGGACTTGATGTCATGATGACACTTCACTACAGCCTCAAACATAACCCTAACAAACAATATACGATTATTCGATGCACAACACGCATTTTTTTCAGTAGTCTAATAACAGTGATTTCAATTTGCATTTAGCGTCAGGAAATACCCATCAAAACAAGCTGTGATACGAATTCAACATCATCATAGTCGATTTTGATTGTGTTCTTCAGTTGTAAAAATATTCAAAATGAGTGATAAACCAAAGGTGAGTTGTAAACAAAAGCGAGAGTCAATACTTTCAATAGAAGCGGTACATAAAAAGACCGGTTATACATATATATGTTTTTTCTGATTGTAGGCCGGTGGAAGTGGAAATCAAGGTGAAAACAAGGAAAAACGGCGGAAGGAATCGATTTTGGATCTCAGCAAGTATCTGGAAAAGACGATTCGTGTGAAATTTGCCGGTGGCCGTGAAGCAAGTGGCGTTCTTAAGGGCTATGATCCACTGTTGAATTTAGTTTTGGACAACACACAAGAATATTTGCGCGACACTGAAGAACCGTACAAAATGTGCGACGACACACGTAGTTTGGGTTTGGTTGTATGCCGTGGCACATCGGTCGTGTTGATTTGTCCGCAAGATGGAATGGAATCTATTCAAAATCCGTTTATCACACAAGACGCGTAGGCTAATAACCGTTTGAAGTAAAAACACACTCTCCATTTTGTTAAGAAATGAAAAGAAAAAATGAAAATTTAATAAATAAATCAACTTTTAAATAAACTTAATTGTGTTAAATTAAGGAAATAAAATCTATGTTTTTTCTTGCTCTGTTTGCGAACCTATTCGTAACGTCTAACTTATACCATGAAATTTTGTATTTTTTCGATTTTAAGAACGATTGAACGATTGGAACAACTTAATCTAAACCGAATTCGTTGCGAATCCAAGGATACTGTGCGGGACATTCGTTGCATGTGTAGAAATAGCGATCTTGTTGCAACACTCTACTTCGGAGTTTACAGGTGTGCGGAAGATTACAAGCGATTTCAGCTGGCTCAAATTGTTTTCCCTTGCAGTTCCACGAATCGAACTGATTCAGTGAATTTGTTGGTGTGGGATTTCGCATCCAAGTAATCGCTTGGTGGTTTGTCACAAAGTAAACGTCCGGCATTTTGGCGATGTCATCCATAAACCTCATAAAGGCATCGAGATATTCGGCCTTTTTGAACCATGTTGCATGGAAGTAAAGGCCAAATGGAGCTCTATTCGTTGCATAATGACGTTTAAAGTTGTGTGACAGCATTCGGTAGACATCTTCACCATGGAAATGTGGTGGACAAGAGTCAACCATACCACAGTAGTAGTCGCCTGCTTCTAATTGATTCATTACCATTTCCCATACGCCAGGATAGCTTCGCGACGGACAATGTTGATTGTTGCCGGTGCATGTGTGTGGCATCTTATAGTCCAATGTGTATGGCCAGAGTGGAGGATTCGAGAATGGTGCTACCATTGATGAGTCATAGACAAATCCAAATTCTTTCATCATCAAAAACTGACGATTCCAACCGACACGCAAAAATGGTACTCTCATTCCACGCAAATCTTCCATTCGGACATTGGCGAACTTGTTGATTATGTTCGCTTGGCCAACCATTTCATCGAACCAATCTTCGATCGTAGCATTACGAGACCACCATTCTTCGGGACCACGGTGCCTAGAATTAGATATCGGTAATATTATTTGATATGGAGAATAAAAACGGATGACAAAAAAAAGATTTACAAAAAAAATAGATAGAAAAATTGGGAAAAGTCGAAAGAATATGAAGAAAAATATCAAATTACGTTATTGAATGCACTGCAATCTCATGGCCATCATTCCACAGTTTCTGAACCATTGTTAAGAAATGAAAAAAAAAATGAAAATTTAATAAATAAATCAACTTTTAAATAAACTTAATTGTGCTAAATTAAGGAAATGAAATCTATGTTTTTTCTTGCTCTGCTTGCGAACCTGAACCATTTGGTAGTTGGTAAATTGATGGGAAACGAAAAAAGTGCCCTTAATTGGGCATCCATTTGGATTTTTGCGGTTTGGTGTGAATAATTTCGTGGTGAAAAAATCCCAATTCTCAAAGTTGATGGCATCGTCGAATGTCAACACGATCATTTGCGGCACTTGGTTGGGCTCCAATCGGCCCGGAATGAGCGTTCCGTCCTTTGAGCAAAAGCAATCGGGTAGTTGACACTGTGATAAATCGCACGCTTCGGCTGCATTCGGATCATTATCCACATCGCACCAACCTTCATCAGATCCATCACTGCAGTCAATGGAACCTGGTGATGTTAGGTATATTCAATTCAATTCAAAAAGTACCATTATTATTCAATCCTAAATAATACTAATCATTATTTTGTCTTTTCCAAAAGATTAAAATGTCAAATCGGCTACAAACCGTCGCAAAAGTATTCATTCGGCAAACCTGAAAAATATAAAATAATCAATTTTTCCAAAAATTCTGGTCTTTTAATTAATTATTCACTCCATAACTAACACGTTGCATCAGCGCACGCGAGTTGATTGCTTTCACAATTGCCTTCTTCTAATAGCGGCTTTGGTATTTTTGCCTCTGCATACAAATTAAAACCAGAAATGAAAAATAAAAGATTAAACGGCCGTGTCGCTCAATTGATAAAATAAAATGGACATGTGTTGTGAAAGAAAACTTGAAACAAACCGGCTGTGACATCGCAATTATCAACGTTTTGCTTGAAATCGCATATCTGACGCATTACATCGAATAAAAGTCCAACAGAACATTTAAATTCGAATACTTCGCCGTCCAAACACAGATAGTATTTCGAGCATTCAGCATTTGACCACATTTTATGGGTGGGCCGTTCGGGGTTTCTATAGAATTTGGAATCTTCGTAACATTTTATGGTATCCTTGAGACTGCGTTTAACCAAATTACCGCCAGAAGCTAAAGACGGAGAGAGGAAAACAAATCGGATTTTACGATTGAATAACATGAAAATAATGCTGTTTTAATGGCAAAAATCACTCTAAACGGCTATCGACTATTATTTTACGACAATAAACATCTATCATATGGTGTACATGTATTTTCCCGCTGGTCTTAGCGATATTTTCATTCAGGTTTTTTTTTTCTTTTCAATGTGTATAGACATTCAAAAGAGAGAAGAGAAACAACAAAGCAAAACAGAATGATGAATAAGACAAAAAAGCAATAAGAAAAACCTGCGCAACCATTGGCCAAGTGAAGAGTAACGCGCGCGCAAAATTTCTCTTTCAATTGACGCTAATAAAACAAAGTGCGAGTGCGCGATGCTGTGGCGGCATGTGAATTGTGTGCTGACCGAGATGCGCGCAGAGTGCGGTTTCATGTTTTATTCAAAATGTCTGTATAATAGACCGATACAAGCAGAAAAAAACATCAGGCACGATTTGTATCTTTCATAATTTTTGCCGAATGCGATACGATCATAACAAACGACATAACATTAGACATACTAAACGCGCTGCAGATAAGAGACAATCTATTTCATCTGAAGTCGTTGTTTTCTGTTTTGATGAACCGGCCATATTGTCAGCAGCCGTGCATTGCACATACATGACAATGTGAGCTCAGCTCAACGCTACTCTCATAAGTACTTATTTTTCGATTTTTTTTTCTTTCTCCTTTCGCTTCATTCAATTTACTAATAAGCTCGTGGAATGGGTTCTAATTCCGTGGATTCTGCTCTATCTCCATTGCCATCAACGTTAACACAACAAAAAGTACAAAGAACAACGCATTTTTTTCTCTTTTGTGTATACCATACACGCTGCTACTCACTAGCACTATAATTACCACACAGTTTTGTAATGCATATTTTAAATATTTTGTTGTGCATTTTTCTGTACTCCTTCCTTCTTGTCTTGAGCCGTTGTTGCTGCTGCTAGTGGCTGATATTGTTGCGATCAATGTTTCAATGTTGAATCGAGCTTGGATTGTATTTTTTGCATTGGATGGGCTATAAACGAATAATTACAAACTAAATCAAACGGCCTACAAACCTAGAAACCAGAGCTGAGAATTTATCGAGTGTAAACAATAGCCAATGTGTAAAATGATTACAATCATCTGATCGCTTCTGAATTGTGTGAGAAGAGACGGAAAATTTGCCTGCAGTCAATCATCGGACGATCAGCAAAGCCAATCGAGCATCTCGTCAGTCGTGCACACAGAACACCACATCGCGCTATCATATTCATATTTTTGATCTTCAACAAAACTATTAGTTTTCCATGTTTTTTCTTCTGCTATTTTGTTCGCTTTTCTTGTTAAAAGATATTCATTAGTGTGTGCGCAGCACGTTCACGTTAAAGATCCATCTCGCATTTACTTCTCATGCGCGACACGAATAACTGTTAAAATAAATTATTTCTGTGGAAAAAATGACGTTAACGAGCCCGCTTGAATGGTTGAAGTTTCTCAGATTACAACAGATCAATTGTGCTCTTTGCACGGTCTTTAGACAAAATTTCCATAGAAGGCTGCCGCCGTGTAACTTTTTTTTTCCTCTGTTGTCTGTGTTTGGAAAATTCAGTTTTAGTTCGTGTTTTTTTTTTCATCATTCGGATGAAGAAAAAAAAGGAAGTTGCCTAAATGAACGGCCATTGTTTCGGTGCGAAATGTATATAAAGAACATAAAGAACATTTGGTATGTGTGCGTCGCGTTCACCAAATTTGTGGGCACATAATATCACGCCTGTTGTTAACAAAACTTTTAAACGAATTAAAATTGTGTTCAAAATGAAAGTTTTTTCTGTAGCCGTTTCTGACCGAAATGTGCACCGTTCAGTTACTTTCATTTCGGCGGATTAAAGCGCGCTTTTAATGAACATTAGACGAAAAATTATGATGAAGAAAAAAAAAGAAATCGCGTAACGGAGTAAACAAAAGCATTGTTCCAAGGAATGGAAATCATGCGAAAATTTTTACCGAAAAAAAATTCATTCAAGTAATTAAAAATTTAAATTTGACGACAACAACAATAGAAATGCGGTTATGGTTGTAGAAAATTGAATAAAATTTCGGGAAGGTTCGACCCAACGAGCCAACAACGTTAAATGCGCAATAAAGTGATAGTTGAGCATTAAAAAAAATATTGTGTAAATTAACGACTAATCGCAATCACTGCATTGCTTTCTCCCACAGTAAATTGTAACATTTCGATCGGCAAATGTTGTCAAGTGGCTTTTATTTCGTTGTTCACATTCACAAGCACCTTAAATCGATAAACTGAAACAGAATTGCCATCATTTCTGTCTTTCTTTTTTTTCTTCTTCACAGCAACAACAAACGAGTTGTGCAACGCGCACATTTTGTTTGCAATTTGCAATCAATGCTCTTACTTTTACATTATCACCAAATTGATTTATGCTTGAACGAAAACTACAGCGAGATTGAGAGAAAAAAACAAAAGTTCACAAAATGCCATTATTCGATTTACCACGCAACGGCAATGAAAATGCGATGATGCAAACCACGGAGATGAAGAAAATCTTTTCACAATGCATCTCTCTGTTTGTGTGTGTTTATTTGTTCCGGAACTTCCGCTACACTTAACACTTGTCTCTCTATTTTGTTTTTTTTTTTCGTTTATTTGTTCGTTTTCTTTATTTGCCCGTTTGTATTCTAATAATTTATTTTCAATGGTTGATTGTCTCATTCACTTTTCACTCATAAATTTTAAAACACTGAAAAAACGTCTATCATTTTGCGCCATCGAAAACAAATTAACTCGCGATAACGGTATCGCGTGCTGCAGCTACTTCGAATGATCAACTCCAACTGATGTTGCAGCATTCAGCCGATTATGCTCATACCGAATTTTTTTTCGCGGTTGAAATGGGAAAACCAAGAGATACATGTAGCGGCAACACAACCACCACACCATTGAGTGTAGACAAGCAAGAGAAAATTTATCTATCGCATAATATTCACTTGCATACCGTTTACTCTTGATCTTGCGCTACTGTTTCATTCCCACTCACATGGTGTAAACGAGTGAGCAAACGAAACACGAACAGTAATGATCCCATACGTCAAGCGCGATCACTGACCGATCATGCTCTCAACAACACACAATACGATACACTAGCAAAAGAAAAGAAAACATTAATGCACCGCTCTCTTCACCACAATTTCAACTCGACTTTCTTCTCTCAATCTAACCGCCAAAACCGAATTGATACTACAATCAATACTGAATATATGTATGCAATGAAAGCGTATAATTTACTCGGAAATCATAAGGATTGATTTTATCCACACTGATTCAATAGCATATGGCTAACAAGCGGTTGAAGTCATTTTTTTTTCTATTCATATTTCCATTGGTTTGAAATAGACATTTCGATACTGTATAATAGATGGCGCGCTTGGGCATGGTCCTCCCTCTGCATAGCAACGAACAGCTGATAAACACATCTTGACAGCTCAACGTATGAAAAGAAAATACCTGACAGAAACATCACCGGCGGTGTTTATTTTGTTTCACAGCTTTAGTTTACTTTCCACGTCTTACATTTTTTCCCCCAGAGCTGAAAGATAATCTCACAAATTAAACAGAATGAGATTCCAGTTACAATCAAATTTTGTGTTGATATTATCATTTGTAATTTTCTCTACTGCAACCATAGCACCGCCCGACAAAAGTAAAAAAGCAGCAAAACCAGCCAAAGAAGTAAAAGTGAACAAGGGACCAGTTGACCGGAATGTGTTCGATAGGAATTTAGTTGTAGATGAACCAGACAGCCAATCAATAATCAAGGAATGTGGTACATATTACAAAAACACCTCTGCCAGGCTATTTGATGGTCTAACGCTTGGCTTCGTCACACCGGTGAGAACAAATAAACGTGAATTATTAATGAATTATGAATAATGAATTATATATTGAATCGGCTGTATTTCGAATTCTTCTTCCATAGTGGAACAATCATGGGTATGACATTGCGAAGACATTTGGAGCCAAGTTTGATATTATATCACCTGTTTGGCTTCAAGTAGAGCACAAGGGAAAGCACAAATATGAAATCAGTGGAACACACGATGTTGACGCTAAATGGATTCAAGATGTACGAAGAACGGGACCACCAGGGAAGAAAGGTAAATTTTGCTTTTGATATTTGCCACAATTGTCTGTATCGATTTTTCCTCTGCCTGTTACTAAATGGACATTATCTTTCCATAGTTTTACCCCGTGTCATGTTCGAGCGCTTCAGTGAGACCGACTATTCACATGTTTTAATGTATGAGAGCGCACGAGATGAGATTGCCGATTTGCTGGTTAAAGTATGCAAAGATCCCCGGCATAAATTTGATGGAATCGTTCTTGAGGTATGGTTTCAATTGGCTGGCCGCGTACAAGACAAACATTTACTTCGACTTGTTGAACACTTGGGTGAGAGACTTTTTCTCTTTATTCCACATTTTTTCGTACTTGTGAATGGAAGCAGGCGATTAACTTTCATCCACGTATTAAAATTTTCCTAATTTCGTTCATCACACATACAAACCTAAAGATGATGCTATTTTTTAATCAAAATGTTGCCAATTCGTTTTCATTATTTATATTTATCGTTTCATATTCCATGGATCTACAGCCAAGGTGCTCCAAGTGAATGGTCTTGAAACGGTGTTGGTGGTGCCTCCAATCCGTGATCAAATGGATTTCTTCTCAAGAAAACATTTCGAAGCGTTGTATCCGTTGATTAGTGCATTTTCGTTGGTGACCTACGATTATTCAAACATCGAACGCCCCGGAGCAAATTCGCCAGTCAAATGGATTAGACAGACTGTTGAACACATTTGCCCCGATACACTTCAGAATTTTAGAGAGAAGCGGCAAAAACTGTTGATCGGAATGAATATGTATGGTATGGATTATACTTTATCTGGCGGTGGACCCATCACAGGACGACAGTTTTTGGATTTATTGAAATTGTACAAAGGGTCTCTCAATCATGCCGAAGAAGATGAAGAGAATTATTTTGAATTCAAGTAAGTTCAATTTTCATGTTTACGTGTCTTTAAAAAGACCTTTTCTTACCGATTTTGTTTGATTGCAGAAAACCGAGCAAACACATGGTGTTCTATCCAACACTATACTCAATCAATAAGCGCATCGAACTCGCTCGTGAGCTAAACACGGGTTTGGCATTATGGGAAATGGGCCAAGGCTTGGATTATTTCTATGACCTTTTCTAAGGAATTTCAGCACAAACAAACAAAACACACCTGATTTTTAGTTGATTCAAACATTTTTTTATTTGTTTAATTGCAAAATACGCACGGCATTCCAATCAAATCGAGATTTGTGAAATGAAATGATATCGCATTTAAAACAGCAAAACTCTTACGCATTTTAAAGCAACCAAGACGATAACAATCAAAGACTTTTACGGCGCAAATAAGTATTTCGCACGAGTATTTATCAGCAAACTGTAAACCGATCAAAATGTCTCTAGTCGAACAGAATAAAATAAATTTACGCACATGCAACAATAACATGTTCTTTTAAATACTATAAATAAAACTAGAAAATGCTTAAGAATTAACCAGCAGCAACGCGTCCCCGTCCCTTATACATCATCATCGATTGTGGTCCTTTGATAACGTGAATCATCATATCCCAGCACATTTTGGCTGGCAAAAGACTGAAGAAGAAGATTAATAATTATTAAAATCATTTTCATTGATTCATTATAACTAAACTGAACTATGCTAACTGTGAACCATCATCATAAGAATGAATTTCAAATTAGTTTCACTTACCATTTCAATGGTAACAATAAGCGAATGCTGTTTGGCATTGTGCAGTTGACTTCGTTCTTTTGAACCGACAATGTAATTTGATCAGCAACATATTTGGTGGTGAGCATTGGGAATAATCTTGGTTTAACACCAGCAAACATTCCCGATGCGATATAGTACGGACAGACCAATGTCATGTGAATATCGTCATATCCATGTGTTTTGAGTTCGGTGAACAATGCTTCGTGGAATCCGACGCAAGCGAATTTCGTTGCCGAATAATCAGTACATCCATAAGTACCCAGTAGTCCAGCAACTGAAGCTACGGTGACGATGTGACCGCGATTCGATTCCATCATTTCGGGTAAAAAGGCTTTTGTCGTCTAAAAATGAAACAAAAGTCTGACGTTAGCAATTTTCCAGTTAAAAGTATCTATTTTTAAACAACAAATCTGTTGTTGTTTACATATATCAAAAATGTCATTCGTTACCCAGTAATGTGATAAGATATTGACGTTATAGGTGTTTTCAATGACTTTTTCGGGTAAATCCCATAGCGGTTTGCAACAAACAATACCAGCGTTATTGATCAAAATGTCAACACCCCCAAATTTCTCCTTCAACGTTTTGGCTGCTTCGAAAACATTTTCCCGTTTTGATATGTCAACGACGTATCCTTTGCACGAGATGCCCTCAGCTTCAAGTTCTTCGATTGTCTTGTTGATCGCTATAATAGGTAAAATAAAATTCATTGAGGTTTGGCATACAATAAAAAAACATTTCTAACTCCGAAGAAATGTCATTCATATGAATTCTGCAGAAAAACAAAAATAGAAGAGGTCGTTGTCTATGCAAATTTATGCAAAATAGAACGAGTTTTCAGCGATTTCTAAGACATGACTCGCACTTTTATCTCTCTTACGATTTACGCAAGGAAAACAAATTCAACACTGTTCGAACAGGAAACTGTGTATCGAAAGTGATGTAATAAACAAATAAATTCTCCGATGGGCATGCGTCAGTGGTAAAACGTTTGTTTCACCGCTTGCTTTTTAGCACCGATTCTGTGAGTTGTCGCTGTATGGCTGGGCCGCCGTATTTATGCTTGAAAGTCACATGCATGTGTTACACTCAAATGTTTCTTTCTCTGCTTCTTCGCTGGTTTCGTGTCATTTTTAACGAAACTATGTAAAAATATTATATTATTGAGCATTCGGTCAGTAGTAAGATGATCGATGATGCTGTTGATGGAATATTTATCTTGTCGAAATCAAAACATTTATTTGTTCGGTGCTATGCAAACAATTCTCTCATTCGAACTGAATACTCAATGCGATGAATGAATTACGCACTTGAATATTCAATGGGTTTTGTAACTGAATCAATATCAATCAGTCGATAATGCGTATGAGTCAAACAATGTCCAACCAATCTGTTAATCAATATTCTTTGACAGAAGTTCAAACGTGCTAAACATTTTCGTCAGTGAATTTCGATGGCAAACAAAATGTCTGAATGCATTGAAATAAAAATCGAGCAATAACAAATTCAATGAAACTCTGCTGGCCAGCAGAGGAGGAAAAACGGCAAAATCTTTGTTAATATATTCCAACGAAACCATATTTCTTCAAGAAAAATCGTGTCAAGCAAACAAGATTACACGAAATGTACACTGGATGTTATGTTAATTAACGAAATTTAAATGTATAACTTCGAAACGATGCATATGCAAGTTATGAGTACTTTCGGTTTCGATTGAGAACTGGAAGAGATGATGACAGTGTGTGCGTGTCGTCTTCCGACATCGACATCGAGTAGCGTACAAATACGCATTGGAAATACAAACAAATTATGTAAAATTCACTTTTTTTTTAAATGAATGCATTAATCTTTCTACCACATTTTGTCCACATTTGAAACGCACAAACGATTTTGGTGAAAATTTCACAAAAAAAAATCATGTCGTTGAAACGATGTGATGGCCAAATGAGGTTTCGTATATGTTGAGGCAAAATTTTAAATTCCCAAAGAAAATTTATTCAAAATTTATGCTATTGGCACGTGACCATCGTAGAGGTATCAATTTTGGGTATTTTGGAAATAAATGTATATTTATTGGAGAAAGAGACAAAAAGAAGATCCAATAAAATTCGCATACATAATTCATTCGTCGATGAATAGCAATCACAAGCATTGAAACTTTTTACACACAAAATATTTTGATATTTACATAGCTTCGGTCAAAGCGCCAGCAACGACTTATGATTAGTTTCTAATATCTTTTTTGGAGGGAAAAAGACTATCGAAACAATTGTTTCTTTGCCCAAATTTCATTATAATGACATAGAGATGGAAATATCGGTGCACAAGCCTTGAGACATGCTCTTCATCTCAGGGACGTTCTTTTCTAATGTTGTGATATCATGGTACGTTAAAAATAAACATTTTGATACTTTTACTATTGACAATCGGTTTCAAGAACGAGCAATGGGCGCGACTTATGACGTCCGATTTGGAAGTTGCCATTTTTATATTACAAATCAGCTATTAATATTATTTTAACGATCACCGACCTTTCCACGCAGTTTTTGAGTTGAGAGAAACCAAATTAACATTTTCTTTTCGTTTGGTCGTTTTCTATTGACTCGAGTTGATTAGCAAAAGGGCATTCGTCATTGTGAATGATACGTCGTTTTGTATCATCATCTATGTTCAGTTATGTGGTGTATGTTGTCCTAGACTGCTCCAAAAATAAAAAGTTGTTCCTCATCCCAATTCCCCAGCCAGTTTCGAAAAATATACCTCGAAAAAATAGGTTTGGCGCAAAGAACGCATATGGGTACCATTTAAAATCAGGACGCAAGCCCCATATCAATTTTTTCATGACAGCGATTTCGGAAGCCATTTACATCGCAACATTTCGACTGATTCCATTATTCCAGCCAACTTTTGCCAAAAACTGATGATGAGGTTTTGTTTGGCTCGTCAATATCTATAACTTTTACCGAGAGGTCAGCCCTTGAAACAGCATTCTGGGCTAGTTACAGTGTAAAATGACCAACAAATAGCAATTTTTCTGCATTTTTGACATTTTTTGCTCTACGAATCACCCAGGTGGTGGACTTTTGTTCAGTTTTAGACTTGTATCGTGTAGCCAGAACCTATACAAACATTTTGGTACTTTCCAGATTGCGATTTGGATGGAATTTGGTGCCAATTGATTCACACATAAATGAGAAATTTCGGACAAAAATTATCAAATCACGACTATGGGCTTCGATTTTACAGATGAAAGCAAACGATTTCTACCTACGCTGTCTTTGATACTAATTATAGAATGGTCCTTTACGAACATTTTGGGTGCCTACATGATCAAGTCGAGATATGTTTTTACCTATTTCTAACCTCATATTCGATTACAACTCTAAAAAAATCGACTTTTGTTCAGAAAATTTCTCAAATATACTCTTTCAGGATTGGTGTCTTGCTGAAAAGTTAATTTTTGACAAAAATAATGGGAGTAGAGCAAAAAATGTCAAAAATGCAGAAAAATTGCTATTTTTTGGTCATTTTACACTGTAACTAGCCCAGAATGCTGTTTCAAGGGCTGACCTCTCGGTAAAAGTTATAGATATTGACGAGCCAAAAAAAAAACCTCATCATCAGTTTTTGGCAAAAGTTGGCTGGAATAATGGAATCGGTCGAAATGTTGCGATGTAAATGGCTTCCGAAATCGCTGTCATGAAAAAATTGATATGGGGCTTGCGTCCTGATTTTATATGGTACCCATATGCGTTCTTTGCGCTAAACCTATTTTTTCGAGGTATATTTTTCGAAAATGACCGGGGAATTGGGATGAGGAATAACTTTTTATTTTTGGAGCAGTCTAATGTTGTCCAAATGTGAGTTAAGCGCAAGCACGAGCGTAGGTAATTAAAAATAACGGCAGATTATATAAAAACTTAACGCGTCAAAGCAAAAGAAAACAGTAACACTTTCGGAGCGTGTCGAAGCAGTGTATTCATCGCATTGTATATTGTTGCTGTTTTGATTCATTTTAGTTGCGTTTAATTGCGATCCATTGACTGCTGTGAATCAACTCAATGCGACGGCGCATATTGATGGGAAAATTTCCGCAATTCGTTCAAATTGGATATTGATTTGATATCACCGTGTTCGCGCTCGTGTGCGTCCATTTGATTGTATAACGCCAAATGAAATTGCTTACAGTGTGCGAGGGGTATAGCAATCGAAAGGTAAACGAACTTGATGAACACTTTTTTGTGTATGAAACCAGTTGCTGCTTGACTCATTTCATACGATAAAACAGGATATGATGATTTTTAGAGAGATTAGATTCACTCACCGTCGTTGTTCACATCCCAAATGACGACTTTTGCTCTTAGTTTACAAAAATTTCGAGCCAAATGTGCTCCAACACCGCCGCCACCACCAGTGATCAATACAACTTGCCCGGAAACGTCCTATGATACGAAAAAAAGCAAAAAATCATATAACAACAATTATAAAAGTCATTATTTTTTATAAAAGTATTCGTTGCTCGCTTGTTACAGCCCAGTGAAATGCAGCCAATGGATTAATTCCAATGAAAACACATATTTTGATCGTAATTAGTTTTAGTAAACAATATAATTGCTTGGGATTAGCTTACGTTTGGCTGATACCAATATACCTGCTACGAGTTTAGAAACTCTATGCCATTTGGATACGTACTTTACACAATTTTGATATTCAATTTACACAATTGCGTTGAACAATAAAAATCAGCAAAGCAGGTCGTCGTAGTCGCAGCCACACCACACTGCGTAAAAGTTAAGCATAAAATTTGTGTGCGAAATTTTCCAAACTCATAACAGAATTGCACAAAGAAAAAAAAATAGCGCCAACCACAATCCAGATACGCAAATAGGGGCCAATGTGCAATGGCATATAAACGCACTATTTTTCTCGCTCATTGTTCGAAGAGGTCAACAAATCTGCGGTAACATTTTTATTCAAATAAGCTAACACATTGCCCATTATGATCTATTGTCGATTTGTATGTTGACTACAATGATGTTGCGATATTTTTTTCCTCTCTGCTCCGATGTTTTGCTTTTTTTTCGATTTCAATATAGACCCCACAGTCCGAAGCCACCAGCAAAAATGGTTATTTCTTTTTAAACCGCAAATATTTCGAGTGTAAACATAAAATGTGAAATAACATAAATCAAACAGTACACTACGGAATGAGATTTCTGTCATTAAATATGGACGGTGTATGTGATCGTTGTTATGGAGACAAAGCGAGAGATGTTATCAAACTATCGGTTTCAACGAATGTGCACATGTGCTTCTGCATTTCGTCTCATCTTACGCTTCTAAATAACACACAGCCGTATTGAAAATAAGTAGCAATCGTTACACGTTTGCTTTGCTCACTGTTGCTGCTCGTTGCCATTTCTTTGAATAGCACATTCGACTTTGTATAGGCGTGCACAGCAAGAGAGAGAGAGCAAGAGAAAGAAGTAGCTATCGCCGCAATGAAAAAGAAAAAAATAATGAAAACAATCCAGTCATTTATAGAAAGTTTTTGTTTCTATTCGATTTGCTTGTTGGAGGTTTTATTTATTACATTTTTTCCCGCTGCATGCATTCACCGTACAATGTACATAAATGTGGAATTCAATGGTTAATCAAAGCATTGTATGCTGTGCTGTGCGGTGCGAGTCTCAAATAAGTTTCATCATGCAAAGCAAAAAAAAAATGCGCGCTGCAAATTCTCTATGAAAATGGAAAAACCGATTGTAGCTCACTGCGAAAGTGGTTTGAAATGCCAACCGTGTGGCGAATCGAAGCGAAAATGCCCGTTAAATTTGACGGAGGGGTCAAAAAGCCAAAATATCAGTCGTCTTAGGAGATTTTTCATTGTTCGAGTTAACAACAAAATTAGAAAACAGATTGTCTTCAATGGAATGGTGCAATTTATGGACCAACAAAACATTGCACAAATAATGGCATTCAATAACATCGAACAAAAGCAACAACATCAATATCAACAACGAGAAACTAATTTAAATTTTCCCTTTCAAACCGATAATTATTTAATTATCTGTGCGACAGAGAGAAGAAAGCGTACATACGCTGTGCGACCGAACGTCTATTGTTGGATTTCAACAGATTTTACTTTTCGTCTGGAGCATTGACGATGACATCGACATCGTTGTCGTCTTGCCTAACATTCGCACTAGTTTGCGAAACATGGTTCTTATACTTTTCAAATGCGATTTAAACACTTTATACTAATAACCACTAATTGATTGTTAATTTAATATTCAAACATCACAACGTCGCACTTTTTTTTGTCAACACACATCCACATAAATGATTGAAAAGTATGTCGGCCTATGCGGTTTTAACACTTACCTTCAATTTACGATAACGGTTTGGTAAAACGGTGAGAATAAGAGTTTCCAATAGGAAATAAAGTGATCGAGCCGTGAATATGAGGAAATCCATAAAGAAGTGAAAAAATTCAGATAACGGATTGCCGTACATGGTCGATGTTTCTTCGGATGTCATCTTATATATTTTCTTGTTAAAAATTTTTTTTTCCGCAAAATATACTTTTCAACGATTAAAATGAAGAAATAAAAACAAATAAATAATTTCTTTTTTAAAGAAAGTCGAAAATTTGTAGGAAAACAAAATTCACAGGGAAAAGAAAGAGTTGATTAGGAGTCTCAGTTGAACTGTTCAAATCGACATTATCAACGCGACTGCTGAGCTCAAGACAATATCAAACGCCTCGACTGTGTGCGAAAAATTGAAAACTACGATAGCTTCTTTGTACCACTCTCGTGATGTGTAGCATGCGGACGCAAACAAAGCGAAGCATATTCGCGTTAGTGAAAAAATTTACATAGAAATACGAAAGACGAGCGCGTGCGCGCGAACAAAGCGTGCATGCGTTTGATCGGCTCGAACGAGGTCCAAAACAAAACTATGGAATGGTAAGCAATACCTCATTGATTGGTTTGCGGGCGTCGAATACTATGAGCACTACTCCATGTGTGTACAAACAATTGCGACGGCGGCGGCGACGGTGGCGACGGTGGCGACGGTGGCGACGACGACGACGACGACGACGACGACGTACAATATTATTATATCACTCGGAAAGGGCCCGGTTATTAACAACGCCTTTAATCACTGTGTTTCATTTTATTTTGACAGCAAATAGTACACTCCATGCAATCATACAATGCACAATGCGCTCGAATGAATCAGTTCATAAGAGAATGCAGGTTTTTTTTTCTTCGTTTGTTTGTCATTGCAATATTTGAAGTACGCTCGATTGCAAAACGAACACATGAAAGTTGAGAAGGTTTCATTTTGACGTGACAGTGTCCACTGGACACACAAATTTTGTTGTCTCGTACATTTTACCTGATTTGATAGGCTTCATTGTTGCATCACAAATGTGCACTCAAGTGTTGGGGTTTTAAACTCTGAATTTGGGCAATAATAATCATGTAAATTCAAGTTTCTCCGTATGTGATTATCACTATTTTTATAAGGCATCGATCATTTCACAATTTGTTTGAACTTATATAAATTCACTTGTTTGCATATTCAAATCCAATAGGCAGCTTAAAAAATGAAATAAAAATCCAGAAACATCATATTTTCAATTTTTTTTCAATTTTTTTTCATTATTGCAATTCTCTCAACTGTAACTAAACAAAATTTGGCGCATTAAATCTATAGCAATGTATCGTCGACTCGAGGTGACTCGGTTATGCTGTCATCGTCAATCATTGTGTCAACTGGTTTGGGCCTATTCTGAATTGCATCACTGATTCCATTCTCCCAAAACGCTCTAGTTCTCTGCAGATTTGTTGTCATTCGTTTAACACTGTAATCTAGCCGCTGTTGGTAATCCTCAAACTGCAATAGGTGTCAATTGTTATATGTAACACATGCCATTTGTTTTGTGTGATTTATTTGCTTTTCTCAAGACTTTGCACCAGTTTTACATAATACATCACCTTCAGTGCTTGGAATATAAAAAAACTTATCTATTTGACTTACATCGTTAATTTGGGGATCACTGCGAAAACGAAGAATTGGTCGACTGAGGGAAAAGCTGCTCGTTACATCTGTGAACTGAGCGCTACGGTAAATATTAAAGTAAATGTTGACAATGTTGCTGTTTATGAAAATATTCATACGAAAAAATCGACAAAAAATCCGTTCATCATTGAACTCACTTGGGCAAATAGCAATTGAAGTCTTGCAATTTTTCTTTCAGAATGAATATATCTCGAAGCATCTCATGATTTTTTGCAATAAGTGCATTTCGATCGTCTAACAAAGTACTAAATACAAAATCACATTAATGCAAATGCAAACAATGAAAAATCTTAAAATTGCCGTTAAAGTTTCACTTTGGCATCTGCACCTGATGTGTTCCGATTGCATTGCGATTTTTTTATTTATCAATTCTTCACGCCTTTGTTGTTCATGTTGCCATTCATTAGCCGTTTTTAGTGTATGCTCTGCCTTCCCTTTGATTTCCTTCAGATCGCTGAAAGCGAATTAAATAAACAACAACAGTAATAATGTTTATTTTTCATCTCTATCTTCTGATTTCATCTAAAACTTACTTAAAATCCGAAAGCAACAGATCGTATGAATTTTGTAGTTTTGTCAAGTTTACTTCGGTCGATTTTATATTTGCAGCCTTTTCGGCGATTTCTTCCAACAGTTGGTCGTGCGCTTTTTTCAAATCGACAAACTTATGCTGATATATCTGATGATGAGTCGAATTGATATGGTGATTTGATTTGGAATGTGAATGTTTTCGATTGGATTTTAATTCAACAAAACGTTCGTTAATGGATTTTTGGTGATGAAACATTTATTTTCATCCGAACCTACCGAAAGACGATGAACACTTTCATTGGAGATCTTAAGATTATGTTGTGCATCTTTGAGGAGATCGGTTAGTGATTTGATTTCCTGAGATAAAACGTCTTCGCGTCTTTGCGATTCTGTCAAGTGCTCCTTGAGCTCAACAACCTGGAACATTCATTTCGATAAATGAACAAAAACGTTTGAATATGATCTATGGTTCATACATTATCCGTCAGTGTATTATTTTCCCGACTCAATTGTTGGCTCTTGTCTGTAAACATCTTCAGTTGTTCTTCGCATTTGACTAGTGATTTTGACGTAGAATCTGTCGTTTTGCGTTCCGTTGCCAACTGCAGTGACATATGGCTAGCTGTCTCTTGGTCGTTTTTGATTTCCGAAACCAATTTGGTCATTTCAATTGACATTCTGTTGGAAATGTTTCAAGGTCATATCAACCTTGTTTATGCTTCAAAACTAAAATCAAACACTTGACCAAAGCGAAAGTCGGTAATTACCTCGAGTTTTCACCGTGAAGCTGGCAGATTTGTTCAGTCTTTTCATTGAGTTCGTCATTTAGTTGCGTATTGATCAAGGTCGCATCTTTCAGCTTTGCGTTTAACCGTTGAATTTCGTCATGTTGCTTTGCGAACCGTACTACGTGTTCCCCGTTTTGGCGTTTCAGATCATTTAGCTGAATCCAATATATTTGTGAAAAAGCTGAAATTCATTCCAAAACCGTATGTAATTACCTGTTTCAGTTGGTCATTACTTGTTGATAATGATGACTCTTTCAATCGCCTTGACTCTTTTCGACACACATCGACCTCAGCTGTTAAATTCGTATTCAGTAGCTTTTCCTGTTCGACCAGTTTTTCTAATCGCACAACTTTCTGATTTAGACTGTCATTCTACGTTGAAAGAAATATTGGTAATCAACAATATAAATGCAAAATTCACAAGTCAATAAAATCTAGATTAAACACCTTAAAGTTCATGCTGATTTCATTACGTTTGATTAGCATCTCTTTTTCTCTAACTTCTTGTTGCAGGTGATGTATTTGTGCGACGAGCTCTTTTAACGTAGACCGAGGTGTTTCTTCCCCTTCAGACTTATTGGCTTCTGCGTCTGGCGCCTTCATCATTTTTATGGCGGCAAATAAACAATAAAGCAATGAAAAATTGAATTAAGACTGGTTTGAAATTTAAAAAAAAATCAGAATGGATTGAACTCCATTGAATTAATTCAAAGAAGGAAAAATGAAAAATTTGATTTGAATAAAAGCGATTAAACCCATACTCACCTCCATTCGTCGATTTAAATCCATAATATTCCTTTGCAATTCACTCAATTTCTTTTTGTAGCAGATTTCTTGAATTTTCATTCGTTTCGCATAATCGTTTTCCATGCGATTCAATTTCTCCTGAATGCCATTCACAACTGGCGGTTGCACGACGTTTGTCGTGCCATTTGACAACGAATCTTCGTCATAATCGTATGACTTGAATGCCAACTCTTCCAGTAAATCATTTTCATATTGAAATGTTATCTAAATTTCAGCGACGAAAAAAGAATAAACGAAATGAATTCATTTTGCATGAGCTGAACAATAGTAATAAGTGCACCAGTCATGGTGGATCAAAGATTCGAAACGCTGATTATTCGCTAATAAATTGCATTTATAAATTTTTCGGATGACACTGGTTTCGAAATGACAAATTGGTTTAGCAAATGAACAACTTCGTGTCGGGTTCGTATATATGCTATCATTCAATTTCTGGTGACACTTTTTATCCTTTCCGTCGGAAAATTTCCACTGTTTATCCCCTTCACAAGAATGCACTAAATATTTAAGTAGTTTTTAACTTTTTCAACTTGAAATTCCGTCATTTTGCCATTTTGGATTTATACAAATTTATATTTTATTCGCCGAAACAGAGACAATTTTTCCACAAATACTTCTGATCGATTCAATAGTGAACTGTTTACTATTTGGCCCAAACAATTTTTTGCATAAACAAAGTGATGGTTTGACAATCAAGCGATTTGATATCGATGGCGTGAATGCCAGGCGAATTTTCATATTGGTAGACGATTTGTTGCATGTCTCACTACACGGCCGCATGCGGGCAAATCGAGTTTGTTTTCATTCCGAACAAATCAGACGATAGCAATCGGAAGACACACAGCAACGCAACGCGAACCAAAAAAAAAATCAACCCTTTTGAAAATGCAATTCCATTTCGAATTTTGATCAAATTTATTTGTTTCCATAAATAAAGAGAAATATGAATTATTGACTCGTCCAGACGTGCACACACACACATAACTGAGTCTCGATTATGTGCAATAAATGGCGCGGCGTGATTGAAATGGATGATTGCAAAATATTCAGACAAATGCAATAGCACGCATCAATTTGGCGAACGTTTTTATTCATTTTATTTATTTATCGAGAATTCAACGAAGTTAATATGTGTATGAATGTTGGAGGTTTTTTTGTTCGTTTGTTGTGGGTTGCATGCAATTTGTCCTTCTAGTTTGCCGTCAATTCTTCCATTATTTATTAATCAATCGAAAGTTTTCAATTACCCTCAAACTTGTATATTGTTCCAATTTTATTTGTATACACTCGCTTATTTTGAAAAAGAAATGCCACAAAGTGCTCTCGATGCGCTGTACTGAAGCCACGAAATCAGGTCAATTTCAAATTGGATAGAAATATTTCAAATATTTAGCGTGTGCTCGACTCCAGAGCAACCAACAAATACATTCTGTGAGTGTGTGTCGGTTTTCGGTTGTTTCTACTGTCAATTCTGATATTCGCATGCAACAACAAAATCGACCGATAAACCTGATTGATTCGGGCTTCATTGGTGCTGAACATTTTAGCAATCGTCGAATGATTATTACATGCCAGCCATTTGTTGTGACGTGCCAAAGCATCATAAAAACGGAAATTTATTTCATTCGCCTGGCAAATCTAGTGTCATTCACACATTGCAATCGCTGTTTGAATCAAATCATAAAAGAAATCGAAGTCGTTCCACTTTGAAATTGTGTATACAATGCGGTGTACTGAAGATGTAAAAATATCGACGAAGACGTGAATAGTGGCATTCAATTGTTTTTATGCGCTTCGAATAAAATGCGCTCTTAGTGACACCAATAACGATTCAATATTTCCATTCTGTCCATTCCAAGTTCGTTGGCGTTACTTATTTGCAATTTCAACGTGCATTTCTTTCAATTTTTTTCACCGTTAATTACTTTCCAATCAATGTATACGTACCGTTATAAAGTGTCGATACGAATCATTCAATGTGACGTAATCGGTTTCGACATCAATAATTCTTTCACGCAGCGACAAAATTTCGTCGCGAAGCAACGTTATCACCTTATTCAGTTTCAGGTTCTACAATTTGTAAATCGAAAAATTGATTTGACAAAATCCGAAATTAAACAAAACAAAAGTGACATGTACTTCTTGAAATGATGTTTGTAAATTTTCGCTTATGATATCTGCGGAGGTTTCTCTCGTTTCTCTCGGGTACCGATGACATGAGCAGTTCGAAGCGGAGCTACTGACGTTGTTGCTGCAAGTTGATGCGGTGGCCGGTGGCGATGATGAATGTACATTGAGGAAATTTGTCTGAAAAGTGGTGCCAATTATTGCAATTACTGCAACTTATCTCCAGTGCGCAATCAGACTCACACAAAATTGGCATCTAGGTAAATTGAGGTTAATTCAAACGCTGTTATTCTCTCACGATTAATTTTAATTATTGTTAGAAAAATTCCGTTGCTTGTCTTTTATTGTAGGAAACATGTCTTTATTAATAACAATCAAAAAATTCGTTTTTTTCTTTCAAATTTTGCATGCAAAACAAAAATCACAAAGTAATTATTTAAACCAAGTCCATTTCGGACCACGACTCGATGAAGCTGAATTGGAGCCTGTTGCCGCCGTAGCTTGGACATTGTTCGTTGTTTGACTATTACTTGATTGTGCAGTGACTCTAGCGCGAATACTTTTTGTCGATCCATTCAGTTGCTTCGTATTGGCTCGCAGGTGATCTTCCAGTGCCGTGCGCAAAAACGCAATCGTTGTTAATTGGTGCTTAAACTGTGAGCAATGTTTATTTTTTTTAATGTATTAAGAAAGTGCATTTAAAGCAAAACAATCGCTTAGTGAAATGGATTATTAAGACCAACAAACAGAAGTGGGTTATTAAGTAACAGCATGCATTTCATAGAAGGAGAAGGAGGAAGGTAGAATAGTTCGGAATTCGGGGGGATGTTAACATACGTTTGAGTCTAGCTTTCGATTTTCTTCCATCAATTTTTGGATATTTTGCTGCTTTTCCTGAGATTCAGCGACTTGCTGCAGAAAGAAAAATGAACTCACTTTCAATCAATGCACGAGTCCCATGTAATTGGTATAAGTTTGCTGCTACCGAAACAAATTGCTCAATTACACGTGGTTTAGCGAGGGGAATCAAAGCGAATATTTTAAATTGATATAAAATTGCTTTCGATTTCAAATACGTTATCAGCATTAATTAAGAACGAAATTTGCTGAAAATGTTTCAATTTCAATCCACTTTTCATATAATCACTCACCGTTTTGAGAATGTCTTGATGTTCTTCGAGTCGCTTGATGGTGTCGGAATGTGTTTTCAGATGATCTTCCAAATGTTCGATCTAGAGGCAAAAAAACGGTATTTTTTCAGTAAAATTTCACAGTTTATCAATCGTTATAGAAAATCTCACGGTTTGTCGATAATTTTCGCACTGTTTTTCAAACATAGACACTCGTTTATTTGCATCACTTAGATCTCCTTTGGACTGTTTCAGTTGATCCTTGGCTTCGTGGTAGTCCTTTTCTTTAATTTTCAGCAGAGCATTTGCTGAGGCCAATTCCGATTTGAGTGTTGTGATCAGATTGGCTAAATGTGTTTTATCAGCGATGGCCGTTGAAAAATCTTCCACTGAAGCACTTTCCGCCGTTGATTTAACTGTTTTTCCGACCTGTGTGTAACCCATGTTAATCTGCTTTACTCATATATGTATATATTCGTTTCACAATTGACTTTTGACTATTTTCTTTCTTTTTTTTTTTGAACTTTGAATTTGCTCTTATTTACTAATTAGGTGCGTGTTTATTTTCACAAGATATTGTTTTCCGTGTGCGTGGCGTTTTTTTTAAGTAAACACACATCGTTTAAGCACTTCCTTCTGCAGTAATTGCAGTTGTTACTCTACGACCGGTGTTTGTTTTTGTTCTCTCTCACTCTCTATCCCCATGGCATTAAAACCAAAATGAGAATAATTCACGCACAACAATTCGGAGCAAAGCGTAAACGCATCCGAATCGGTCGCAATCCAAATATAAACTAACCGCATTTAGTCGCGTTTCTGGTGCGAATGGGAAAATGCCGTATATTTTTAGTCAACTTCAGTATGGTTCTTTTTTGTTTCATTTGGATTTCGACCGTTCGGTGTGTTCTGAAATGAATGTGTGTTTTTTTTTCTGGTACAAGATTGCAGTTCATCGAAAGGCGCCCAATCATTCGCTCTTCACATCATCTATCGTTGGCTATTCCTGCGATGAGTCAATCATTTGCTATTCCCATCGTATATGATGTTTCTTTTTCATTTTCCAAATTACGTGATCACAAACATGAAAGGAATTTGTTTCGGCATTAAGAAGAACACTTGAGTTAATCGACTTTTCGCGTGTAAGCACTTGTGATTTCCGTGAAAATTTCTATTGGTTGTAATGGATCGAGCAAAATATTATGATTGCAAATGAAATTTATTTGTGGAGTAACCTCTTTTTGAGGGGCAAATGAAGAATTCGTTTCATTTCACCGTTTTGACGGTATTTATTTTTGGAGGCAGTTATTCAAATATGCAACCAAAACAAACGGCACTATTTTGTATTTCAACACATTTCGACTGCAGGCCGACAGTGGAGGAGAGAGTGAGAGTGAGATTGCTTAAAAACCTCAAAGCATATTTTCGAAATGAATATGCCAAGAAAAGGCGATCATTTTTAGATGAGTCTATGATGTTTGTTTGGGCTCGTTTGTGCCACTCGTAATTTGATGTTCATTATAATAAATAGACACTGTTCAGTGCCGAGCATAATTCACGGTAAAACGAGCAAAACATGACTCGAGAACGGCTGAGAAATGAAAATATACTGAAATGACACACTAAACTGCATTCCGAATCATTTTGAAAAATGAAATGTGCGTGTGCGTGTGAGAGAATCACATTGACGAGTGGCATATTGAAAAGTAAACGCTATGATTCTGTCGAAAGGCACATTTTTATCCATCTATTTTCGTCGTACATTTGCCGCTTGCTCTCATTTTCCCAGCCTTTTTGTGGAATTCCGAGATGTACTGCACCAATTTTGTATGGAAATCGCCCAGAACCACATGGCGGTCTGATTGATTTATTGCACTTAATTATAACACAATCAAAAGTGTTGTTCGTGCCATATCTGGCCAAATGAAAATGTTTCATTGGACACTAACGTGCAATTAGAATGAATTCAACAAATCGATTGCAACACATTTCATTTTCTGACAACGGAACAAACTGCACACTAATTGGTAAATTGAGATGAGCTTCATTTCATTCGACATCTCCGGCCGTTATGCCGGTGTTACATATACCTGAAAATCACTACCGTTGTTCGATTTAGCGTTTATTGACTTCACTGATTCCAGCTGTTGTTGTAGAGATGCATAGGCCTTGGATATTTTGTCGTAACTTGATTCCTGTCGGCATGCAAATAATCGTAAAAATCAATTTAATTTTTTTGGTTTAGAAACACTGGTACTTTCTCCTCTGCGATAATTCGCTTTAGAAACGCAAAATCGATGAGAAAATAAAATGTAGTAATTATGGGCACCGGCCATTGTCACAACGACCCACCTTTTTATCAAGCTCAGCGTTCAATAGCTCAATTTCCGCCTGTTGCGATTCAATTTTTCTAGCGTACTCATGACTCATTTCAAACGATTGGCACATCGCATCGTCGGTTTGGTTTTCTTTTTCTTGGTAGAATTCGTTGTAACAGTCGCAGTATTTCGATGATTCGGGGCTTATGTCGCGAGACACCGTTCGAATCAAATCGACTACTTTGTCAATTGAATCGAGTTTCGTCTTTCCCAAGTTGTGCGGACACTAGAAATCAATAGAGTGAAACCCATAAAAAATCAAAGCATCGTAAATGATTGAAAAATTGGCGAGACCATGAAAAATAAATGTGAAAACAATGCCAACAAATAATGTGATAAATTCAAAAGTATATCCATGAAATTGCGACATAATAAAGAGATTAACCCTTGAATAGCCTCGTCGTTGTTGTCGCAGTTCTTTGATGATTTCGTCTTTAAATTGAATGTGGGTATCTTTCTGCTTGAGCTGTTGTTCCATGTCGTTAATTTCATTTTTCAATTTCACAATCGTGTCGTGCCGTTCGGCCACCTCAAAAACGAGAACACGTGCTTCGAGTGCCGCCTAACAGTCGAAAAAAAGAAGAAATCGAAACCAATCATTGTGAGAGTACAATCGTTGATGATTTGTATATTTACCTCTTCAAGTCCTTCTTTTTGTAGCTCTAAATGTGTGATTTGTCGCTTCAGATCGGCATTCTCGGCGATTAGTTTTTGCTATAAACAAGGTTTAAATTTCCGTGAATTGAATTAGAATGTAAACTGGTACTGTCAATATGATGTTATATACATATGTGACACTGTGTGAGTTAAGACGTACGTTTTGTTCCGAAATCTCTTCGTTTTCGATGGGTGAGGAGGATGGAGCCAATGTTGCGGTCTGTTGAGCCGGTTCGTATTTATTGACGTCAAAATCAATTAACTTCATCGAATCGTAATTATCATGCGTTGCCTTTGTTTCTGAATTTAAATTTATTTTGTCGATAATTTCCATGAGCTCTTCATTGTAATCCATTAGCGTTTGCACCCATTCATAGTAAATTGGAAACTTTTTCAACTACAAACACAAAACAATGGACGATTTAGAAAAAAATACGAACTAAACACATACACAGACACTTAATCGCATGCCACTACACACTACCGTTTTCGCAACGCCAGCTGGTTCGGTCAGTTGCGGCACATCATCGCTTTCGTGCGTCGTTCCACCAACGTCATGATCCAATGCTGTATCGTTGTCAATAGACAATATTTTGTTTATTTGTGATCGATTGAATTCTTTGAGCGATTTGATGACGTTGAAATCGCTTCGTTGTTGTTGCTGCTGCTGCTGTTGCTGCGACGATGTGGTGGTCGTCACTTGTTCACTGTTTTTACTTCGATTCATCGCGGTGTGCTTCTATTCGTGTTCTTCGTTGCTTTCAACTGCTAAAAAACTGATGATCGGAACTGTTGTTTTTTCATGACGCAAACGCACAACTGATTATCGCTTATCAATCTTTATCGCATAGCACGCAAACGACGGAACACCGACACAAAATATGAAAGTGTATAAGCAACGCAAATGTTGGCTTCATCCAAATTTTAATAGAGGCCAACGATATGGATCGTAAAGCGTTTTAGATAAAAGGTTATAATCGAATCAAATGAAATTGAAGCTATTCGCGCACGAACCGATCACGAAACGAGCCTTTTTTCCATTTATTTTCCGTCGTATTCAAATAATGTGATAACAATAACTTTTGTACTGTCAGCGTGTAATTAGAAGTTATTACGATATTGCTTGTTGTTGCTATTGTCTTTGTGTGAACTACGCTGATTTGTCGACAATTTACGGCCAGAATACCAAACTAACTTGGAATAACTTTGCACAGCACTATGAAAATCGGTACTTTTTGCAAAGCCTCTTTGATTACACAGTCCGAAAATACTTATTCTTACACCGAAACCTACAAAACCAAATACACTCGCTTCTGCTTCGAACAACCAAATGAATTATATTGCATTTATTGCCGTTGGCCAGAAAGTATAACGAACATTTATCGAAAAACTCGTTGGATTTTTTCAATTAGTTTGCCCACAAAAAAAACGTGGTTTGAATACTTTCTCGAGCGCAGAATTTGGATCGTTGTCTGAAACACTTATGACAACAGTGAAACCCAATGAATCGATGCGATTGTATTGCAACTGAATGAAAACATCAACGAATAATAAATCGCATTCGAATCGAACTCAGAATAACAGAACACCGAGTGAAATAATAATAAAAGAAAACAACACAGAAAAGAAAATCGCGTCTAGCCCAACTGGTGTGCTGTATGCATTGAAGCAACGCGCTTTCGAGCCCAATGCTCAGCCAATAATCGTGAATATACACTTTGAATGGCAAAGCAGAACCCGAAAAAAACGAAAACAAATAAACGCACGCTCATACCCTCCCTCTCCCGCGCACTTCAACGCAAATATATATGTATAATAATATACAGTAAAACCTGTCAATAACGGAATCCCGTGAGGGAATTTTTTTTCCACTATTGACAAGAATTCCAGTATTCACAGGATCCGTTATTCAGAGGTTTTTGAGTCGACTCAAACAAGATTTTCCATTATTGAGGGTAAAAAGAAACAAAACATACATTTTTATTGGTATTCAATTATGGGTCAAACAAAAACCTTCCGAAATATCACAAAAATCGTCCGAAAACATACAAAAATCGTTTTTCCCAAAAAACGTCCTAAAAATGAAGAAAAAATCCAAAAAACTACCGAAATTCTCCTAAAAATCGTCCGAAATTCTCCCAAAAATTGTCCGAAATTCTACCGAAAATCTTCCGAAATTTTACTGAAATCGTCCGAAAAATGACCAAATTCATTTTTCATGAAGAAATCAATAATGAACAATTATTATTCAATGAATTTAATCAATGATATTTTTGTGTAACATTTTAACTAAGTAAAGTTTTTCGTAAATTTCTTTCGTAAAACTTCACTGACAATTTCATTGAATGATACTCATTTGTGAACGTGACTAAGGCTTATCAATCCGAGGTAAGATCTCAATGATTTTATTTTAAATGTATTTTAGTCTCCTAATCAGCGCTGAAGCCAGAAAAATGACTCAAAATGGGAAGGTAAATGATACTCATTTTTTACACTATCAATTTGGCAGCGATGAATTCTGCATTTCATGAAACGACACAATGATTACCAAACTTAATGTAAATGCACTGATCTAGTGAATATGTTTTTACTGGGAGCGTCAAAAATTTGTTTGCTTGAATAAATAAGCAATGATTTTGGCAGACAAAAGTTAAAAATAATACTGATATGAATGTAATGGAAATTTTACTGCACAATTTTTATGATGATCAGTGGTTTTGATAAAGGAAAAAATTAGTTTTATATGAAAAAGAGATGAATAAAAGACGAAAAAAATTTCGTCGAGAAATTTTTTTCCACTATTCGGAGTTTCGGTTTTCCGTTATTAACAGGTCAGTTTGTATGGGAGAGCTCAACAGCCAAATTTTGTTTCCGCTATTGACACGATTTCCACTATTCCCAGATTCCGATATTGACAGGTTTTACTGTATTATCTGTGTTCGGCGCTGAAAATATTATAAAATTTTGTTTATACACACAAGCAGCGAGCCGCTGCTCGAACAGCGAAACGTTCAAGCATCAAAACAGCACCTTAAGCAGCATCGAGCTTTTACGTACGTAAATCAACCGGACTCAAAGTAAAATGAAAAGAAAAAAAATGAGAAAAAAAGAATTCTCGTTAATTCTCTTGCTTGTTTCTTTCGCTCGCTCGTTCGTTCGTTTGTCTTTTATTTGCACTTCGTGTGCTCAGCGCGCTCTGTACTCACGCTCTTTTGCGCGCACTATCTCGGCTGGCCGTCGTCGTCGTTGTTTTCTTCTTATTATTTGTTGCATCGATTGGTGACGTACTTTTCAGTTTATTCGAAATTTCGCGATACACAACGGAAGGTCCGTCGGCTGGTAACTTTATCGCCTTTTACTTGCTACAGCTAAATCGTCCACAATCACGGCACGGAAATGTACAGTGAACCAATCGATCGGATTGCAGTCAACTGAGACCAGTAATCAAACGCGAATGCGCGCTTATCTTCGCGATTTTAATGAATACGTTCATTACTTAAACCCGAATTAACAGATCGGAATAATTGTTTGTGAAAACGGGTTATTCAAATGTTCTAAGTTTTTTTTAAATAGAAGCTAACAAGACAAGAATGAGAGAATGTCATGAATAAAAAAAAATAACACGGGGCACATTTTTATACATGTAACAACTAGATGCGTAACAATATTTTATTTTGAATTTAAATAATAAATCAATTTTGGCTTCTGGCGACAAATTTAACACGAATTGGGTCTCTGGCTCTCAGAATCAAGTCCGATATGATGACCACATCTTCAGTCTTTGTTATGGGTTTCAACTCAAAGTTTTTGACTATCTCTCCAACCACCGTACGAAGCTCCATCATGGCAAATTTTTGACCTAAAATATATTTTCGAAATGGAATTGGCGAAAGGAAAAAAGATCATATCATAAATTTATATACCGATACAATTACCCACCTATGCAATTTCGTTGGCCGGCGCTGAATGGAACGTAAGCAAATGGATGTCGTACTTCGTTATTCAAAAAGCGATTTGGTTGGAATTTTTCTGGGTCGGGAAAGTTTGCTGGGTCACGATGCAGCACATGGATGATTATGTGAATGATTGTTTTAGCTGGCAATTTGACGTTATCTGCATTATGTTGCACCAAAAAATCGCAGTTGATAAGGCATTGATACTACTGTGTCCAAAAAGTAAGGTGACATTGCATTTAAAATTTAGCGCGCTGGGGAATTTGAAAAAATCCTTTTATTTTTAGGTTGGTAGGACTGTCTTTGACATCCCTGCCAAATTACACGTCAAAATATTCATTAGTGTTTGAGATACGCTTCGTTTTGTGGACTGCTAAAAGTGAATTTCTCGTTTTTTGCGATGTCGAAATTTGTTGATCAAAGAATTTGCATTAAATTTTGTTTGCGGAATCAATTTTCTGCTGCGGATTCGTTGAGGATGGTGCAGAAAGCCTTTGGTGATGAGGCTATGTCGAAAAAAAATGTTTACAAGTGGTATAGTGAGTTCCAAGCAGGCCGTGAATGTGTCGAAGACGAAGAGCGTGCTGGGCGACCATCAACCTCAACCGACGAAGCTCACGTCCAAAAAATTAAAGATTTGGTGTTGGAAAACCGTCGATTAACGATTAGAGACCTTGCTGATGATATTGGCATATCGAAAGGCTCAGTCAATACCATTTTGAAGGATGTTTTGGGCCTCAAACGCGTCAAATCTCGACTGGTACCGAAATCATTGAATTTTTTGGAAAAAAGGTGTCGAGTTGACGTGTGTGAAACAATGCTTTCTGACTACATTGACAAGACGAAATGCATGATCACTGGAGACGAGACTTGGATCTATGCTTACGACCCGGAAACAACCGACCAATCGAGCGAATATCGTGCCAAAGGTGAGCCGAGACCAAAAAAACCGCGCCAAAGTCGCTCAAAAATCAAGGTCATGTTGACTGTTTTCTTCGATTATCGGGGTGTTGTGCATTATGAGTTCCTTCCCCCGGGTCAAACAGTCAACAAGGAATATTATTTGAGTGTTATGCGTCGTTTGCGTAACGCTATCCGCCAAAAGAGGCCGGAATTGTGGAAAGACAACTCTTGGTTTTTGCACCATGATAATGCATCGTCTCACAATGCGATCATTCTTCGTGAACATTTCGCCAAAAACTCGACTCATATCGTTCCACAACCACCGTATTCACCTGATTTGGCACCGTGCGACTTCTGGCTGTTCAACAAGCTCAAAAGACCGCTCCGGGGACACCGTTTTGAGACAATAGAGCAGATTGAAGCCGCAGCGAAGACGGAGCTGAGGGCCATCCCTGAAGTCGACTTTTTCAACTGTTTCGAAGATTGGAAAATCCGTTGGCATAAGTGCATTGTATCGGGAGGGGATTACTTTGAAGGCGATGAAATTGATTTGGAAGAATAAATAAAGAATTTTCAAAATAAATGCAATGTCACCTTACTTTTTGGACACAGTAGTATAAATAAATTTTTGATAAGCAAAGCAATGTCATTTTATTTATATTTTTTCAGTAATCAGAGAATACTTACCGATAACCGTATCTTCGCCTAGAATTCGTCCAATAAACGGCACTGCCGGGTACAGTCTGAGAGCCTCTTTGATAACAGCATCCATGTACGTTAGATTATTGTAATTTGGTTCGCCTTCGTGCGCTTTAATTTCTTCATACAGCTTCTGTTGTACGTCTTCGTGATTTGCGATGGCAAGCAAAATAAATGTGATGGCAGTCATTGTAGTATCAAAACCTTCAAAAACGAAAGTATCAACTTCCTCTTGAATTCCTGCTCGGTCAATCTTTTGATTCAGTTCGGCCATTAGTAGGGTGTCCAACATTGCATGCCTTCTCTTTGTGTAGCTATCATTTTCTTCTCCTTCGGTAGCATTCTGTTGTTTTTGGTTTGCAAGGAAAGCCTTGCGTTTTGTCGCTATAACACCGCCAGTGAATGCATGAGCTTGGTCGGTCAATTGGTTTTCCTTCGAACCATTTCCAAACCAATTATAGAGCCAATCTATCAAAAACCTAGTAAAGAAGGGAATTATTTCGATTAGTTGCAAGTAGGAATAAATGCACAAATAGAGTATTAGATTATCAAACCATGGCACAGTCATTCTTTCCACTTGATACTTTCCAATCGCATTGATTTTGCTGCGATAATCATCTAATTCATCGATTTTTGTTAGCTTCACTCCCATTGCGGACTCTGTGTGAATTCAGAAATATTTTAAAGAATGTCGAAGGTGGAAAGTTTGACCACTTACCACAAATTGTATTCAGAGTAAACCTCGAGATTAGTTTTTGTAAATGGGTGCCTTCTGGATTGTTAACTTCATTCTTTCGAATTTCACGCAATAAGATTTCCGTTTGTTCACTGCAAAAACACGGTTAATTTTCATTCGACAAAGAAATTTTAAACATTTACTCAGGAATGGTTCAAACTTTACTTGAACGTTGATTGGAATCCGTTCAATATATTGAAATGGAATGCGGGAGTTAGAAGTTTTCGACGTGCAAACCACTTCTCAGCGGTGCTCGTTAGCAGACCAGTGCCCAGCAATTGATGCAAAAATTTGTACGTAAAACTTTTTTCAATGTGCTTCGGATTTGTGACGATTCTCTGTTTTCACGCAAGAAAATTAGAACACAATAGCATTTCTTACATAATTCACTATGCAATCATTGAAAAAATCATCACCTCGAATGAATCGGCCGAATATATATGATAAACCATAATTCCAAAAGTCCAGTACATAAACCCACTTGGGTATTTACTACATAAACTTGTTCCCATTTTGAAGGTATTCTCTGTCACAAAACCACGAAATTCAAATCAATAAAATTCATCAAGTTAAAAAGTCACACACAAAACCTCACCTTGAGAACTGAACAGAAATTGCGTTGAACCAATAATGGGATACATTGGTGGCCCTTGTGATAATTTTGCAATTTTATAGGTCGTAAAATTTTTAACCAAGAAATCCAACAGCACTAAAAGTGCCACAATTGAACACAACACCATCACCAAAGTGTAAAACATTTTTTTTTAACAAAACTGATCGTCGTAATCGATGCAAAACAATTTACTAGTTCCAAGTGTGAAAATATACTGTCGCGAGTACTCTTCGCGTACTACGATTTTATATCACGAAATGCAACGAGATTGATGACGTAACGAAATGCACTTTGTGTTGGGTACGTGTTTTCAGAGCGAAATATAAAAAGTTGTTTAGTAAAACCACTATTTCAATGCTATCGAACTCATTTTGCAGTTTGCAGAAGAAGATTTTTGATGGTTGATTTCAGTAAAAAAATATTTCGAACACAAATTATTTCTCATTTTGTTGATGAACTCGATATGTGTAGAACTACAATTAGTCGAATGAAAAGTAAGTCAATCTTATCAGTTGCGAATACTTGAACTTTGGTGTTGTGTCTATTGAGCACCAATTGAAAGTTATCATGACTCAATCATTCTATTTCTATTTTAAACCGTGTACTTTTCTCTTTTCTAGTGAGAAATCCGCATTTGAATAAATTTTCGCATTCTTTAAATTCGGTCGGCCAATATTCTACTTTGGGAAACAATTATTGTGAGGACGACCACATGGAGAGTGTATCGAGAGTTTGACACCTGTGAATTCATTGCCCAATCGTTTTTTTAAGTATCTTTAACACATGTTTAGCTAACTCATTTAACAAATCTTCTTCATTAAGAATGAATCTAAGATTTGCATCAACTTTAAGCTCAAGATGAATTGTATGAATAGTATCTAGGAGTGGAAAAATCTACAGTGGATTTTTGGAGATAAATTAATAAGCACAATTTTGAATTCAATAACATTTGGTTTTGCTTACAAGTAATTATGTTTTTGATATAATCCAATTTCACTTTACAAATGACTTTCGCATAGCCTGAAGCTGAACGTCATAGATCTAAATTGGTGAAGTGAATTTGAATTGTCAACTTTATTCTTTATTCTTTATTGAAAATGGTAATTGGGGTTTATACATTTAACAGCCTTTAAGGCCACTTACAAAGTGTAATTGGAATTACTTAATGGTTTACAATTTTTTGTTTTATATGAGAACTTATGCATGGATTGAACCACCTAAATTAATTTTTATGTCCAATTGAATTTTTGGGCGCTCAATTTAAATATGAATGCAATTTTTATATCAAGTCATGGTTTGAATCTTCGTGAAATCTGCTGTTGGCATTCCCCGACTGAATAGAGTGAGAGTTCTTAATAGACGGTGTCTTTTGTCAATGCAACAAATTGCTAAAATGTTTCTTTCATATCTAATCATTTTGTTTTGAACTTTTTCTTGGGGGTGAGGGAGGGAAATCCAATTGTAAATCATTTCTTCGCGAATTTGTAAATTAAGTTAAATTTTCCTCCAACTCTAGGGTATAAATCTAGACCATCAGACACAGCTTAGTTCAGTTTCAGTTGATCGCCACCTATTTTTTGTTGTTTGTAAACAAATCTGCATATCTTTTTGCATGTCTCTACACATTTCTATGTAGAGTGGCAATCTTTTTGCATTGTTACTCGACATAGAAATGTGTAGAGACATGCAAAAAGATATGCAGATTTGTTTACAAACGACAAAAAATAAACGAAACAAAAATCTCCAAATCTAATGTATTGGCAATATAAAACTAAATGGCGAACATTTTCGTCTCTGCACATTTCTAATGGACTATATACTATGTAGTGACACAGTGGCAGACTTGTTCACAAATATCGGTAAATGAACAAAACAAAAATCTCATTCCTGCGATGAATAGCTGGCTGCCAATACAACAGCCGATGTCTCGTTTATGTACTGCAAATGCGTCCGAACAACACACCTCATGAAAAATATCGGATAAATTTATTTGATATTTGAAATTGATATAAATAAATTTATCTGCAACCAACCTCTGAGTCTAGGGGTTTCACGCAAACTCGAAGGCCGAAGATTTTACTAAATAGCTGGAAATAAAACCATTTTATGTGTAAACTATAGATATTGCTTCTTTTATTCATAAACTCGAATTTATTAGAATTTTTTGAATCTAAAAATTCTGGAAGTGGGTTTTGGTGGATCCTCAGGATGGACCAGGGCATTGTCAAACCCAGTCTGATCCATCCTGAAGATCCACCAAAACCCCACTTCCAGAACCGGGAGCAGTTTTGAACGATCATGGGGATCCACCAAAACCCACTTCCAGAACATAATTTTCAAGGTAAATGTTGAAATATTTCGAAATAATACGGATTTTGGTGAATCCCAGAGAATTTTAGAGAAAAGAGAGAAATATTGAAATTTTAGATGAATTTTAAGTTGCGTGAAGCCCCTAGCTCTGAGTTAAACCACTGTTTTCATTGAAAAGATTTAAAATCAAAATAAATGGATCGGATATCGATTCTAATTTTTATATTTCTTGTTTCAAATATATTCGATTTGAGTGCAAGTAAGACTTGTACAATTAGACGTGGATGTACGTATGTAGCTCATTTTATTGAAAATTCATTTTAAAAAAATCTTAGCACCTTCATTTAAGTTTTCACAGCTTTCTATGAGGGCCAAATAAAACAAAATGTTGTGTTCCAATTTAATGACGATACCTTTACCTAATTGTTTAGATGAATATTCAAATCTTGGTAGATTTGCCGAAATGACTTCGGGTAGGGCGATTTCAATTGTAGATTTTATGTAGTTTAAGGCACTGGCTAAACGTACGCAAAAAATGATGTTTAGCCTCACAGGCTATTCGGGAAATTTCCCCGAAAATGAACATCATTCCCGGTCTAAAATCCAAATTCCCCGAAAAGAAATAACAGCGCTAATAATATTTCTGCGATGTTATTTTTCGGATTTTGGCTATCGTTGGAAATGTCTTGCAGCCAGCTTTCTGATGGTACACATTTTAATCTTTAAAATTTAAGTTGTCATAGATTTTTTTAACGGGCAATCCAATTGATTTTTCTGACAAATCGACCCCCTTAAATTTCACGCCAAACGCGATTTCTCAAAAATCCGCCCAACAACCTCTAACCAAAGACTGAGCGTTTGTAGCCGGTGACCATACCAACAAAATGGCATTTGCCATATATCCCGCAAAATCCCTATTGCGAAGTTCAAGGCATCGGCGATTCATCGATTAACTGAATTTGTAAGGAGAGTCGCATTCTACGAAGAAATTGATGCCAAAAATACATATCGACTGGCTGAAAATGGCTCACGAAAGGCCATATCCGCTCAATTTTCGACGAACAATCGATAAAAAGTGGTTATAATGCGATTTGAGACCATTTCATGATCGAAAAATAGGTCGGACTAAAGTGAATTTTTCAACTTGCCCTAATTTCACAGGAAATGGTGTTTTTGTTCGGAAAACACGTGAAATACAGCTTTGGCGAAATTCTTGTTTGAGGGATCATATCATAAGCGATGATCAAAATTTTTCGGATTTTGGCTATCGTTCGAAAGATCTTGCAGCCAACTTTCTAATGGTACACATTTGAATCTTTAAAATTTAAGCTGTCATAGATTTTTTTAGCGGACAATCCAGATTACCCGTTCAGTTTAGTATACCGGGTGTTTCATATAAATGGCTCACTATTTAAGATCTGCTCAACTTAGGACATTCTCAAGTACATCGATTTCGGTACACCTGAAATTTCATAATCTGTTAGCTGAGCGCAGTTTCTCGCTTGTGAAAAACATGTGGACCGAGTCGAAATCCAACCTGGGACTACCAAAGTTGAAAGCAATAGTTTTGACAAAATACAATTGCACACAATCATGCATTGATTTTTATCACGCAGTCAAAAAGAATGAAGAAGTATTGGAGGCTATCCGCGGGAATCAAAAGTATAATAAAAGTCCAAAGAGCGACTACAGTGACGATATACTCTTTAAGAAAGCACTATTTAAGTAAAATAAATGAATGTATTTTATGAAATAAAGGCAAAATCAAAGGAAAAAATCATTTTTTCAAATTCCCCGATTTATTTTATTGTTAAAGCAGACAAACTCAGAACTCATTTCATCATTTGTTCACGATAGCAATGTGCAATTGAAGAAAGTTTTACTTAAATAACAATAGATTTCACGAAATCAAAAGTTAGATAAGAAATCATGGAATCGATTTGTTTTTTGCTTGCGTGATTTTTTGTGTGTATACAAATAAAATTATGTTATAATGAATATCGTTTTCTTTTGGTTTTGGTTTTGTTTTCGCATTTCGGGTTGGGTATCGTTCATTTGTCGTTTTTTTCCATTTTTGACAATTTGTTTATGTTTCGTATAAATAGCGTATATGACTAAACGTACGGAAAAAATTATTCGTACGCTTCGTATGTTTAGCCTCAGAGGCTATTTGTACGAACTCCTCAGATCGTTCGTACGAATAGCCTGTGAGGCTAAACATCATTTTTTGCGTACGTTTAGTCAGTGCCGTAGTTTAATGTAGTGTTTTTACTTTTTACTTTCCCGCACACGAAGTGTGTGAGAAAAGTATAGCGATCGACGTGATAAAAAGTGTGCTAATTTTTGTTGTGTCCACGATAACTTTCGAACCGCTCAAGCGATTTCGCTCAAATTTGGCCAGGAGTCACAATTAGTAAATATCTTGGATGTATCAAAAGTTGGGCCAAATTGGACCAGTTCATCTGGTACTTTTGGGACATCATAGAAAATCACCCAAGGGTCCCCCTTGGATTATGTCGAAAAAAAAATGTCTTTTTTCATCAACCTAGAGTGGATTGTTGTATCGTTCTCAAATAGTTTTATAATATTAGGCAGTGTTAAATGGTTTATAACACGATGGCCGACCATGATGGCCAAAAAACTACGATTTTTGGTTGTGTCCACGATAACTTTCGAACCGCTTGAACGATTTCGCTCAAATTTGGCCAGGAGTCACTATTAGTAAATACCTTGGATGTGTCAAAAGTTGGGCCAAATTGGACTAGTTCATCTGGTAATTATATTCTGACCACTACAAAAACCGTATGTGCTTCTACAATTATTTTTAGGCCACTACAATTAATTCTGGGCTACTACAATTAATAAAACAGTTTGGACCAGTTTTGGAGCATTTTTTCTCCCTACAAAAACAAAAACACTGCTGCTGCAGTCGAATAAGTTGTTGAAAACATCAAGAATCAGACGACTGATTTGAATTCTACATTTTTTCTACAATTTTATGGACCCTAGAAACAATAGAAAAAAGATTTAGTTTGTGGAAAGTTCGATTTGGGACCAAGATTTGAGTATTACCGATTTTGGACCAATTTTCATGGGTAAAATTGATTTTGCTTGACCAAAATGGGAAAGTGTCTGACCAAAATCGGAAAATGTTTGACCCCGGGGAAAAATATAAACCCGATATGCGGGCTAGGGAGTGGCTAAATCAGGGAAGGGTCGGCGGGCAACATTGGTGGGTCTAATCGATAAATATTGCCAAAGTAGTCTAACAAATACCCCTCCATTTGGGGGGATCAAACCCATCCCCAAGCTCAAAAAATGGATTTCAATGATTCAACGGTTCACGGTATATTTTAAAATGCGATTTTCGGGCTTGGGAGTGGGTTTTACCCCCCCCCCCATATGGGGGGTATTTGTTAGACTACTTTGACAATATTTATCGATTGGGATTATCCGTTTACCCAAAAAATACCATCTGGTGTTTGCTCCAGTACAAAATATTGTAAAAATAATCGATTTTTGCACTTTTTCAACCATAATTCGCAGGTTATTCATTTTTTTGGATACTGTCTTCGACAAAATTGTGGCCGTTGTAAAAACAAACAACTCTTCTGAACACTTAACCCAACAAAATCACATCCAATGTGTTTTGAGTTAAGATTTTTGAAAGTGAAATTTCGAGCCAAATAAGTGGTCAGAACATGCTTATTTTGGATTTATATGTTCAGAAAGGTTGTCTATTTTTACACTGGCTACTTTTTTGCCGAAGACCGTGTCCAAAAATATTGAATAAATTTCGAATTTTAGTCATAAATATGAAAAAAAAGTGAGAAAAAAACGGTTTAAGTACTCTAAAGTACTCTTAAGTACTCTTAAGTACTTCTAAGTACTCTAAATGTACATCATAATACAGTTAGGATTAAAAAAAACCAAGATTTGCGCAATCTGGAAGAAATTATTTTTGCTCCCGGGAAGAAATTCAAACAACATCCCAGGAAATTAATCAGGGGAGGGTCGGAGGGCAATATAAGTGGGTCCAATCGATAGATCTCGTCAAAGTACCCTAACAAACACCCTTCCAACAGGGCGTAAAATCCATTCCTAAGCTTGAAAATTGGATCAATATGATTCTTCCCATTGAATTCACGGTATATTTTAAAATGCGATTTCCGGGATTGGGAGTGGGTTTACCCCCCCAAATGGGGGGGGGGGGTATCGTCAAAGTACTTTGACAAGATCTATCGATTGGACCTACCCATATTGCCCCCTGACCCTCCCCAGACCATTTTTTGGAGAAATGTATATGTAAGGGAAGCATCATCGATAATAACCCTGTGGGGGTCAGGAAATGGGTCAGTTGACATCGGGGGAAGCTCCAATCGATAGATCTCGTCAAAATACAATAAGATAGAAACTGGTCCGGGGGGGTTTAGCCACTCCCTAGCCCGCATATCGGGTTTATATTTTTCCCCGGGGGAAAAAAAATTTTCCCCCGGGGAAAATCGATTTTCCCTCCCCTCGCGCATGTATGTTCTTTGGTTAACAAAGATATTAATATACATAATAAATTTCATAGTGCATTCTCGTTCAGCGGTAAAGTTCATATTAAAATGCTCAATATTTTCCTTAGATTTGCTCAAGTGCTTCAAACGAATACCATATTGAAATATTGTGAACTATGAATAGTTTTCAAGTTAAATTATCTAAAACCTGTGATAAATTACAGTTATTGTTATTCACAATTTTAGAGATTGTATTATAAGTTGAATGACCATTTTTTACACTGTGTTCGTTAGAACAGCGTGTTTTTTCCATGCTGAAATTGCTTTCAGTCATCGAATCGTCGGGAACTTTCGTTCTCCATCGGATACGATTGTGATATGAACCACGAAACCGTTTATCTTTGCATTGCTTGAAAACACCTCACACCATGCCACGTCATTACTCTAACGCCAAACTGAGATAGGGATTTACACATATTCAATTCGAAGTAGATTCAGCTCATAATAGAATCTCAAAAATTGTGAATGCAATATAGACCAATTCGCAATATGCGAATAAAAAATTCCAGTTATTTTTATTTTAAAACTAGCAAACACAAGATGCCTTGAATGGGTCATAGGCCAGACCTACATTTTCATATCCTAAATGTGTTGTTTTCCATTTTTTTGAATAAAATTTGGTTTGTCAAGCATTTTCCGATTTTCGTAAAACATTTTCCCATTTTGGTCAGACAATTTCCCATTTTGGTCAAGCACTTTCCTATCAACCATTCGAAAAAACATTTGATTCATGGAAATTGCGTTTTTTTACCAAGATTTGAGTAAATCCATTTTGGAGCGGTTTTTCGATAGCTGATTACTCCAAAAAATTGTTCCTAGATAAAAAAAAAAGTAAAACTACATAAAATCTACAATTGAAATCACCCTACCCGAAGTCATTTCGGCAAATCTACCAAGATTTGAATATTCATCTACCATGACATGTGAGCCTGAATGTAACGCAAAGGTATGAGTCATGTCGTTTGATCATTCACATTCAAATTTACATCATGTAAGCGACGGTTGATTTATTTATTTATTTATTACGAAGCCTACATTTGTGCCAATATGTGTTCACAGCGAGCTGAGAACATGCTGGTCATAGACCCAATACGGCATAAATTCCGCCCATAGTACGTCTTTTGCGAAGAGATTACAGTCAGGGGAGGTATGATATAAAAGTGGAGCTTCCATCCGGAAAACCACGGCAAAACCGGCCTGATTCTGGAGAACCAGGGGAAATACAATGATGATGAGTTTTTACAATTAAAGTACGTTAACATCAATGGGAAAAATCAAATGAAAAATCACAAACTAAAATCTATAGATTGGATAAGAAGTTTCATAACAATGGTCCGAGAATTCGCGATTTGAAAAATTTGAAAAATGTCAGAAAATTTACTGCGTAGAACGTAACATATGCTTTAGATTATTTTTAAACGCGACTAGAGATTTAGAATTTCTAATTTCGACCGGTATACTATTCCATGATCTCGATCTGTGATCAACTTTGAATCGACTTTGAAACGGAATGTGTTTTGTGCATGCAGCGAGGATGTGAAATTTTTTAAATTTGAACAGACACGTGCCATAGTAACACCACTCAACCCTTCAAGAGTGAAAAATATTTACTTTTTAAATTTTTACATTGAATTTGTAGTTTCAAGAAGGTGATGAAAGAAAAAATGTAAACATCTGATATTTTCAATGCAAAACAGTCGATGTGAAACGCGAAATTAAACACACGTGCACAGGTGGAATTGTAATTCCATCAATTGTTTTGACATTGTTATCTTGAAAAATGTGTGCGATAATATTTTGTGAACTTTTATTAGAATCGTCATTATACGTGGATTGAATCATACAGTGTGTTGCCCACCGACGTGGAAAAGTATATAAGAGGATGCGTTAGATTCGCATGTCCATCAAACAGTTCTTACCAATTGATACGTTCATAGTAAACTTTAAATAGTTCGAAGCTAGAAAAATGCTGAGTCGAAGTTCTTTCATACTGCTGCTCATTGGCTTGATGGTATCCGAGGTGAGTCAACAATTTCAGTCGATTTTTTTAAAAAAATTTTCATGTTTGATACTTTTCGTGGACAATTTGTGATAATTTTTTCTGAAATAATTTAAAAAATGAAAAGTGTCCTTTTTCAAGTTTTCCAGTTGAAAAAATTCTTCTATTCGAAAAAAATGTCCACCGGAAACTTTTATTCTATTAAAAACAGTTAAAAACTGTTATTAATACATTTATAATTAATCTATCCGTTGTTCCCATTTCAAATGTATCAATTTGATTCTATTTCCACAGTTTTTAATCGGGGATGTGAGCGGAGCACCACCCGGGAGGAACGGTAAGATTGAAGTTTCATTTATTTATCCAGTTTAACTCTTAAATTCCATATACAAAGCACCTTGTAACGAAGATATGGGAACCTCATTTATGCTAAACTTTTCATACATATTTTAGTAAACGAAAAAGACATAAATGGAGAGACAGCTCTGCATAGAGCTGCTTTTGCTGGTAATTTTGGACATTTTTTTATGAAAAAGAATGTTTTGTTCAATCCGTTTCTATGAATATTTTCCATATTCTTTCAGGCAAACTGAAGGAAGCTGAAGACCTCATCACTGAAGGAGCCGACCCTAATATTGGAAATAATTTTAATGAGACAGCTCTGCATTATGCTGCTAAGAAAGGTAACGTTGAATACTTATTGTTGTTGAATAAAAGATTGACCTGATTTTATCCCATCGATCGGTGTTATTTTTCAGGTCACAAGAGTGTCGCCGAACTTCTCATCCGCAAAGGAGCCAATCTTGATAGTGAAACTAGAACGAAAGAGACACCTATTCATTATGCTGCTTCCCATGGTAATTTTGAATACTCTTTTCGAGTTCTATGCGCATTAGTATTGCTTAGCAGCAAGCATTGAATATGCTTCGGCCAATAGGCAAGCATATTGCGATGCAACTGCGGCGCACACAACTATCATGCAAACAATCGTCGCATATACAGCCATCGCAACCAACTCACACACAAAACCGACTAGCATACACGGGTGTCAGAGTTGTGTGTGATGTCTACTACACTTCGTCAGTGCAGCCTTGACTGTTTTTCACTAAATGGGAAATTGGTTTAATTTTTTCCATCGAACTGGTTTATTTTTCAGGTCAAAAGAGTGTCGCTGAACTGCTCACCACTAAAGGAGCCAATGTTGATATCGAAAATGTTTGGACTGAGACACCTCTTCATTATGCTGCTTCCCATGGTAATTTTGAATACTTTTTTCGAGTACTATACGCATTAGTATTGCTTAGCAGCAAGCATTGAATATGCTTCGGCCAATAGACAAGCATATCGCGATGCAGCTGCCGCCCACACAACTATCGTGCAAACAAACGTCGCATACACAGCCATCGCAACCAACTCACACACAAAACCGACTAGCATACACGGGTGTCAGAGTTGTGTGTGATGTCTACTACACTTCGTCAATGCAGCCTTGACTTTTTTCACTAAATGAGAAATTGGTTTAATTTTTTCATCGATTCGAATTATTTTTCAGGTGACAAGAGCATCGCTGAAGTTCTCCTCCGTAAAGCAAACGATCCTAATATTAAAAATTATATACATCGGACACCTCTTTATTTGGCAGCTATGAATGGTAAGGTTGACTAAATAAGATATCCCGCCGATCTCTTTCATTGATCCGTATTATTTTAGGTCACGGAGATGTCGCTGATGTGCTTCTCAAGAATGGAGCTAACGCTGATATTGGAGATGATTTGAATACCACAGCTCTTCATTTAGCTGCATCCGGTGGTAATGTTGAATGCTTGTTCTTGTTAAAGAAACGATTGATTTGATCTCTTTCATCGATCCGATTTTTTTTTCTAGGTCACAAAAATGTCGCCGAGGTTCTCCTCAACAAAGGCGCCAGTATGAATATCATGAATAATTTTAATAATACACCTCTTCATTATGCTGCTATAAATGGTAATGTTGAATAGTTATTTTCACAAAATAAAGAATCGGTTTGATCTTTTTCATCGATCTAAATTATTTCTAAGGTCACAAGAATGTTGCTGAACTTCTCATCAAAAAAGGAGCCAAAGTTCATATTAGAAATCTTGCGAATGAAACACCTCTTCAGTTAGCTGTTAACCATGGTACTGCTGACTAAAATGAATACCGCTTTGATCTTTTTCATTGATCTGTATTATTTTTCAGATCACAATAATGTCGCCAAACTTTTTATCGGTAAAAGAAACCAAATTAATATTGAAGAACAATTGGAATAGATTCAATATGCTGCCAACAATGGTAATGTTGAATATTTTACTTTTCCGTACACTTTGTTAAGGGAATCGGTCCCGAAAACTTTTTTCGCAAAATTGGTTTAAATCATCATGAAAACTCATGAAAAACTTTTCCGTTTGTGTGCCGTGATCTTTGTCGTCGTCGTCCTTGGTGTGTGTTAACACGATAACTCAAAAAATAGTTGAGATAATCAGAATCTGGATCTTCCAGAAGTTTTGTATCCGAAAAACTTAGTTTAAGTTTGAAGATGAGCCATTTTCGATTTCATCCTGGGGTACTTGCCCAAAGAAGAACCTCCAAAAAATGATATTTTTGCATAGGAGGTACCCGTAAATCGATTCTGATTGGCTTCTGATTTTCTGAGATTTCACTTTTTGGTGAAAAAATGAAATTCTGAAAGTTTCACGTTGATCGAGATTCACATTTGCATAAGTTTAGTTTTTGGTCCTCAATTTTTTCTTGAAATTACCTTGAAAATTTTTTTGTATGAGATGTGTGCTCGATTCCGATTGACTTCAAACTCTCAGATTCTTATTTTTTCGCCATAAATCTTAGAAAGTTTAAAGCCATTCGGAATCGATTTACAAGTACCTCGCATACGAAATTGTCGAAATTTCGACTAAAATGACCGATTTTCACTGAAAACATGCTTTTTTAATTCAAAATATGAAGAAAAAAAGTACGAACAACTGTACGGAAAAGTACGGGATTACGAATGTAATTCTTTTTATATTTTCACAAAACAAGAAATTGTTTGATCTTTAGTCGATCTGTATTTTCCAGGTGGCGAATAGCTGAATAATCGGATGATTTCCTTCGATTCCCGTTTTCGATTGTCCTGTAGAAGAATTATTCCAATACATTTTTTGTCAATCTTCTCAACCATATCAATTTGTGTGGTCAACAATATTAGTATTGTTGCTTTGTTTAACCATCAACTTTTC
>NW_022595262.1:1162780-1196187 GCF_009176505.1 Sitodiplosis mosellana | reverse complement strand
TAAAGTCAAAATGTCCCAATCTCAGCTTACTGAGTTTCTATGCTCAGAATATATCCTCAGCTATCTGTCGTTGACTGAAGTTATTTACCTATTTCTATATCATAATGTGTATTGAGCAAACTTTGGTACAGAAGAGGTGATTTATCAAGTGCAACGAAACCGCCAGAAATGTGCATCCAAATTTCACCGCGTATGTGTGCTGTAAAAAATTGAAGTAAAACAAAGTTAGCGTCTATAAAATCAAATGATCTGATCATGTATGTATACCAGGTATTCCCTTGCGAACGTATCGTTTCAGCTTAGATGATTTTCTGTCATGGAAATTTGGTGGATTTTTCATTAAATTCTGCCATTTCATACGACGTTTAGTCAAAACTTTGTAGTAGTTTGTCATAATACTATCGTAGGCAGCATAATCGAAGTTGCAATCACGTTTGAATCCATATTCATCAACATCGCTATTGAACAGAAAAGAATTGATAAAAAAAATGATTGATTAACTTTTAGATGAACTGCTGAGAATATTCGTTGAACGTGTTTCGATATGTTGTTAAATGTCAATCTTGAAAAAATTGTACTCAAATCGACAATTTGAAATAATTTTTCGGAGGTTTTCAAAACGTGATTACAACAACACTTGTCCAGCTTTTTCGTACAACCTTTTCCTAGTTCCAGATTTACGCATCGAAACACATCTAACGAATATTCCCAACAGTTTAGATGATATTTTAGTTACAAATGTTACCTAAACTTCGATTTGGCCATCATATTACTTTAAATTCAATTAATTTATCAAAATACTTTGTATATGTCACTAGCTACAATCAAAAATTCCTATCCACATATTGGTCCAAACAGAAAACCGTATAGATTAGGTTTCGACTGTTATCACAAATTAAGTGCAACCCAAACAGTGGGAGTTTCTCTTGCTATTCTAATTAAATAAATTTACTATGTTTTATTGTCAATTTAACTGTATTTCGAAAAATATTGTTTTTAATTAATATATTCGACACTTTTATTATGTTATAATTGCGTAACATTTTGTGAAAAAAAAAAACTTGTTTTCATCAGATCAAAGAAATGAAAAAAGAACACATTTCACTTTTGACGACATTCCATATCCTGAAATATCTTAAGCAAAATAATAATAATTAGTGTTCATTGTCGCCACATCGCTTGCACACCCCAATGAAAATGAATCGAATGATTAATTTGCATGCTTTTTATTCAATTTGTGAACGTAACTAAAACACATGTGATATATATTTCAACACAAACTAAAGAGTTCCCAATACACCTGTATTTGATTGAAGATGATTCGAACATATGGAATCATAATATGCATTGTTTTGCGAATGGCATGAGCTGAATAAGCATTGCTGTCATTGTTAGCTGTCAACTGTCAGCCGATATTTGAAACTGTCATCTCTCATACACATACTTTATATACCATCGTTTCAATGTAGTTGTTATCGTTTCTCCTGTCATTTGTTGTATGCATAAAAATAGTGGCCGCTTCCGAAACAATGTACTCAAATTGAAAAGAACAATTGTACATTTTTGTGTTAATTACCATTTTAAATGTGAAGAAAACCTATTTTAGAACAAGTGTGTGGTACATGTTCCAGCGATTGAACTGTGTACATATATTCGTCTCAGTCAACATATTTTTTTTTGGTCAACGGCACTGTGCCCTTTTATCTATGACCTTGAGAACCCGGAAAGTGATAAGCAGAGCGACAATCACCTTTCTACTTATCTTGAGAATGATTCCCTAGATTCTTTTTTTTTTGTTGCTGTTGTTGTAAAACTTTTCATCTGGAGCACCACTTCAGATAATATCCAATTATATTACTTCAAATAATTTTCGACAATTTGGCTCTATGTATATATTGATGAAAACACTTAGCGTAAATCAAATTTTTAACAAACGAAATGAATGTCGAAACAAAGAGGCGATAGAAAAAAAGTGTTGATGAAATAATTACTTTTTTGGATTGAAATATGTAAGATGGCAAAGACATGAATATCGAATATTTGAACATTTGTGATGTGCGATACCCGTGTGTCCAAATACATAATAAGAGGCGTAACCTTGAATCCAGTCTTCATTTAATAATATTCTCACACACAAATGCTTCTAATACTAACATACGGGTTGGTATGAGTGCCAAACGAGCTGCGTGTGAGTAAAATAATTTGAAGGAATAAAAAAACTGCGTAATGCGTAGTAAAGATTTTATTAAGTTGAGAATGGAAATTATGGGCTTTGAATAAAGTATAAAATTCATTTACGTAGCTCAATTCGGTACAACATTCGGTGGAATTGAGCATTTAATGTCAAATCCATAAACGGATGATGCCACAACCAAAAAATTGTTTTGCTTCTCAAAGTGCACAAACACAACGAAAACTACAGATGTTGATTTTAATACATACAAGTACATATACTAAGTTCGTGTAAATAACGACGCACAAACATACACATACACTTGTAAAATCATCTACACACCAGTACATAATCACACAAACCATGTATTTCCGCCTTTGCAAAAAAAAGAGAGACTATAACATACATAAATCATATGCGAACCTTGTGATGCAGACCGCATGTATGCGTACAGCGAAAGCACCGATTGAACTGGCAAAAAAATGTGTGAACGTGTGCGTGTATAATAATACGATGACTACATGGACGGACGGAAAGAAGTCTTGTTCTCGCTTTCAAGTGCCACCACACACAGTATATGTCATCATACAGTATGAGAAAGAGATCGTATTTCGTGTTCTAAATCAAATTTGATCGAAAGTTTTAATTTTGTTCTTTTTTTATTCCATAATTCTCAATTACTAAATAGCTGCAATACAATAGTGAATTGGTTTTAAAATGATTTACTGAAGAGAAAAGAACCATAAAATTTACGAGAGCAAAATAGTGTATTTTGAAACGACAGCAAAGATATAACACGGAAGACGTGAATATATTGTGCAAATAAAAAAAATATACGAGAGCTTCGAACAAAAATGACAGTGAATACCAGCTGATAAAGTAATTTAAAAAAAAAACATCATTTTTTGCTATTTTCCCATCTGTGAGAATGTTGAATGAATTTGTATGAGTTGAAAGAGAGAAAACCGGGTAAAAGTTAAATTAATGAAAGGAAATGTTATGCTCAAAATGAAATTTTCGAATCTAGCCTTTAGTGCTTTGAATTTAATTAAATTCACTTCGCCATCTCATTTACACATATGCGTAATCAAATATCGTATTTGCAAATCTACAAGTTTGCTTCCCAATGTAGACGCAATAGAAGAAAGACAAAAAGAGGAGCAACGAAATAGCATTTGATTTAATTTGATCACATCAACACATACATTTTCTAAATCTTTACATTTGTGTATGAATGTATATTTCGTTGTATTTTATTTAATGAAGAAATTGAAAAACTACAATATAGGTGAATTAATGAAAAAAATATACGAAATATAGAGTATGCTCGAGATTCGGTGTTATCTACGGTTGGTGAACGCGAGCTATTATCGACGCAATATCTGTCGTGTGTGATAACCGCAAAGCTGTTCGAAACGGAAGACAAATTTCGATGTGTATGCATTTGTATTTGAGGAAAATTAAAAGCAGAAAATCGATATTCTAGCACGCACTGTGTCGATTTTTCCTTTGCTTCCCATTTCCGAGTTGGGCATATACTCTGATTTCTTCGGTTCATGTCCAAAGGGTGGTGGTGGTGGTGGTGGTGGTAGTGGTGCCGAACGTTTCTGATGGATGTGTCAATAATGCGTAACACATACTATCCAACATGTAGATTCCCATCGTGTTTTAATCTCCAATATGATTTGCACTTCAAGTTGTAACTTTTCTCTGAATTTTCATTTATCCATACAATTATTTGTAAATAAATCAGGAAAATAAAATTCAGTACTTTTACTTCCATTCTAATTCCGCTGCCTGTTCGTTCAGCTGTTTCGTGAACACTCAAAAATCGATTTTAGATGCGGCTAACGCTAGCGCTCACCATCTATGTATTGGTGAAACATACGCGTGTAATATGTACTTGGCCTTGGAATGTTTTCATTTGATGTTGTTGTTTTCGTTTGCTCTGATGATGAGCTACTAGCTAAATTACGACTGTGTGTCGCAAGCGAATTTTTTTTTTGATATGGTATTTCAAGTGGTGAACGCTATCAAATGATTATATGAACCATAATTCATGGTTTTGTTAATTTCCGGACTAAAGCGGCAATGTTTAAATTTTCAAGCCGACCATTTTTTTTTGTCTGACGTTCTAATATTTATAACAATGCGTTTGTTTTTCTCTCGACTTATTAGGAAAGCGGAAAAGTCTCACTGAAACAACGAACAAATACAAAAGAAGTGAAAGTAAAAGGATGTCAGGCAGTAATAATCTGTCATATTCACACTGGAAACCAAATTTATCACTCATTAATAATGCTCCAGCAACGGCCTCGACTTCAAACTATCAAAACCTCATGAAGCTGGCCAGCACCGGTGCTGGTGGACACACAGTTATACACCAACATCATTCGGGACAGTTGAGGTAATTTATTTGATTTCAAAAAATATTTGTAAAAATTTCGAACAAATCTGTAAGTTTTGTTTTCTTGCATGAAAAATTTAGTGAAGAACATTTGATACCAGCTCACAGCATACATTCTCCTCATTCTATGAGCAGAATCATCGGATCACCCGGATCATCAGCATCACTTTACTCTCCCGGCTCAAATGCAAGCTCTTCAGCTGGACCATCAATACCAACATCGATGCCCATACCACGTGCCCATCAACACAATGTACCAATCATTCAGACACCTTCGTCATTTGTCGATCAAGGCCATCATTTGGATATATATTCGCAAATTGGAATGCAACGAATCGGGCAAATGTTCAAAACCAATTTAATGGCAAACAATAACAATAACACTTGCAACAATAAAAACTCCAAAAGTAGTCGTCCAAATTATGAGAATGCTATCAAGATGGAACAAAGTATGAATAACATCAAACAATTAGTCGAAAGTGCGATTGGGTAAGCAAAATGAATTCTTAAATATGCTCATTCTAATACATATTCCAAGTCACTAATGCTCAAGACAAGTGCTGTTTTTTGCTCAGGATAAATTTTCGAAATTTTCCCAATGGGAGCAAAAGGATTTTTGGTCGGTATGGCTCGCTAGGCCACACCAAATTAGGCCATTTGCCACCATTTATCCGGGTCGATAGTCCCCATAGGTAGGAAAAATTGACTCTCGTATGTGGAAGATTTATCCGCGAGCCATACCGACCAAAAATCCTTTTGCTCCCATAAGTGGTAACGTGCAAATGTTTTCATTTCCAAAATAGAAGAAATTGAATGGGCGCATTTCCATACGACGGAATGTGTGCATACAGTTTTATACATTATTCATTTTCGATTTCAGAATTGAGGCCAAGCAACAAATAATGCATATTTTGGAAAAAATCTCACTGCTTCAACCTCCTGAACGATTACTGTTATACCTTAGAATGCCAAGTAGTACTTCAGAGACAGGTTTCTAATGCGAATATACTTAAAATTACGTTCTTTCGAAACTTACACCAGTTAACCATTTCAGATCCTTTACGACAACCGCAGAATCCGCTGGGTACACGTTCCGAAATCAATTTTACGATCAATTGGGTTCGATCTCACTTGGAAATGGATCCGAACGTTTCAATACCAAAACAAGATGTTTACGATGAATACGTGTAAGCATTAAATAACCGTGTTGTGAAATTAAAATTGATTGGAATTTTTGTTTTATTTCTGAAGAGCCTATTGTGCACGCGAAGATGTAAAACCATTATCAACGGCCGATTTCGGTAAGGTAATGAAACAAATTTTTCCGAGCATTCGACCGCGTCGTTTGGGAACGCGTGGCAATTCACGCTACTGTTATGCTGGTATGTTGTTCACAATAAATCCTACATGCTTCCATTTGTTCTGATTTCAAAGTGGTTTTCTTTTCCAATTGTTTGTTAGCTATGAGAAAGAGTACACGGTTGGAGTGTCCGCAATTACCGAGCTTAGGTGGAGCACGGAATGATTCAAATTCAGAACAGCCGATGTTGAACAATGAAACTGAATCCGAAGCAGGCCTAGGATCGTCTGCATCATGGAAAATTATAAAGATGTGGGCCGAAAATCTTTTGAATGTTGATTTTAAGGGACCAAATGAATTGGCCGATCATATTTCATCAAATTATATGAGTGGAACTCATGGAACGATAAGTAACAATTCACGTGCATTGCTACAGAAAAAGTTACTTCAGCGAAAAGTTAAAGGCCGCAAAAATAAGTCAATTTCTATGTCCGAAGTAAGTTCAATGAAGTTTTACTTTTTATTCTATGGGTGTCTTCTGCTTGTCAACTCTATTTTGTTGAATGATTTCTAACGTAGTAATCGATATGACCCGTTTGATTTTTTAACTGTAGGAAATAATGGGTGATGGAAAGAAGCGACGCAAAAAGAAATTGAAAAAATCGTTGAGTCAGACAAACAGTGAACCAGCCGATAATGATTCTCCAGAGAGCATATCGAATACAAATGAACAAAGTGTATCTGATGAAATATTGCAAATTAAGCAAGAGCAAACGACAGCTAATACGCTCACGGATGGACCACTGTCCAAATCAACGTCACAGACGATGCCAATTAATTTGACAAATGAACATGGAAAAATTAAGAATGAAATAGAATCACTTTCGTACGCTAGTTCATTGAGTGAGCCAATGGATGTGCACGACTTTCCAAGTGCGATTTGCAAAATCGGTATGTACAATATACATATATTCATTCATAAATTATTTTGCCCACGATAACAACAACCAAATAAATTCATTGAAAACTCTACAAAATTTCAGAAATTGATGACGCTTCGGACATTGAACACACAGTATATTGCAAAAAGGTACGAAGAGCACAAGAAGAGAAAGGACTATCTGTGTCGTTGACATCACCTAAAATGTCACAACAATCACCGGAGATGAAAACATCGACACTGTCTCCGGCATCATTATTAATGCGACCTCCTCTGTGTGAGGCACCAACCGATTTGTCGGTGAACAGTAACGAAATGGCCAATGTTAACAATTCAGATATTCGCAATGACTCTCCAAATTCGAATATGTTACAAATCCCAAATAAACGAACCACCGCCAATACAATGGGTCGATTGAAGAAACTGCGATTTATTAAACACGCCTCAGTGGCTGGAATGAATGAGACAAAAGTTGATGATATTGCAACGGATATAATAATACCTCGCGAACGAGTTGTCAGCATTTGTAATATGGATAAAGACGCCTTGGATGATTACTTAAACGAATCCTGTGGTGACTCACAGGAGCAAGAAGCTGAATTACTACAATACTTCCAAACGACTTCAGGCCAATACAAAAACACTCAAAATACGTCTACAGATACAGTCGCATCATCACATACTGCCACCATTACAACTAATTCGAATACGATTCCAATCACAAATGCTTATCCATTGTTGGAAAATTATCAGCTTCATCAAAATGCTCCTAACGAAAGTGGTGTTCTGGTTGCTGATAATCCACAAATGACAAGCCCTTTAACTTCATCATCGAATCAAGTACCACGGAAGCAGGATCAAATCAATGAATTACGTCAATATTTACAACAAAATCTACACCATCCACCGGTCATCCAAAGTAGCACATTGAAAAATGCTGAAGAACGATCGGTGACCTCAAGTTCACAGCTAAATTTTAGCAATGAATTCCATGTTGATTGGAAAGATCCCGAAACGGCAATGCATTCGGCTTCAAGTTCGTTGACCGCACTATCGTTGCCATATCAACAAGCTTCGCAAGATCATCTTACCGAAGATACCTCAACCAATGTGACAACCATCAATGCAACTGACAAGAAACATTTGTCAATAGCTGCAACACATGCTCCTATAATGCGGTCGGTTCGAGCATCGTCCGCAATAATTCAAAGTCAAGCTCAACAAAGCCCAAATTCTCGATCGAAAACTTTCAATTTCGTTCCAATTTCACCTGGTCCTCAGTCACCGCGCGTTATTCCACACCACCTTCCACAGCAATCGAATATTCATACGATCAGTAGAAATACATTTTTGAGTCCACGCCGTTCACCGGCCGTACGGAAACTGGTGAACAAAGACTTGAGCAATTGTCTAAAATCATTACAAGATCCGTCAATATCCACATTTGATACAACATTCAAAACTGAAATTAGTGCTTCAGCACCAGCAAGCCCATCCATCACACCGCATCATTTTCAATTTAACACAACGATAATGAATCCATACAGCAATGCCTCCTCGAATACGGCAACTACAAGCTCGAATCAACCGCAAATACCTCATCAGCATCAGGCATCATGCTCCATATCTGGCATGTGTCCTGTATTAGAACGATCTCAAAGTGTGCCATTGCATTGTCAGAGTCCAGCTTTTAATGCACCAGTTTCGAGTACCGCATACAATTCTGTATGTAATTCTGTCGCACAAACTCCAGTGCCATCCGAATTTGCGGACTTTACGGAAGATAATTTTCTTGAAATGCTGGCTGAGTCATCGAATGACCATCAAATCAAAGTTGAGGCCAATGATGTACCAAGCCAATTGCACGGTGATTGTATTCGCAGCCAAATTTCGCGTTCAGTCCCATCAACACCCTTGCCAATACACGGATTCAATCACTTGAATCCGCTGAATATTTTCGGAAATGTGACAAGTACTGGCATAGCAAGTGGTACAACATTATCAAGTAGTTTGCTAATGTCTAGCTTATCAAAACATACCGTCGATAATTCAAAATCAGTTCCGACCACTCCGATTGCAATGATTGGAAATAACAATGCTACGCCATTCCGATACAGTCCAGATCATCATCGTGATTTTTTAATCAACGGGAATACTGTTGATACGGCCAAGGGGCCAAATCAGTTCTATCCATCACAACCGAATACATCTAGTTCATCGCAGTCGCAGAGAAATGCACCACAACATCCATCTGTGTCATCGACGCAATCACAAGTTTTGCTTGCCACCAGCACTCAACCGATTGAAGATTTGCCAAATTACAGTGATGTCAACGATCCAATCATTGAAGATTCACACCTTATGAATAATCTTTAAATGTTTTTAAATTGAAAAACACAACTGGACCTCTACTCATTCTGATATAGATAGGTAAACGACGTACTACGGATATGCCCAATTTATATTTGTTATTGTTTATCGTATTATGTTGTGTTTGACACTGTTTTTGTACATTCTGTGTCTTTCTGGATCAAAACCAAGAGTTAGTTATATATATATGGTGTAAATGTAATTTAGTTACGATTGTGTCTTAAAATTGTACACAAATGTAATGCTATGAGATTATTATTATATGGTGTTGGAAAACAGTATCTATAGATATGCTTTAGCATAGAAAATTCTTTGATATTTAATTTTTCTTAACAAAAAAAAGGTTATCAAATCAGTTTCATGTAAGGGAAAATTTTTCCTGCACAAGAAGAATAAAAAAAACCAAGACAAATGCTAGCACATTGAAATAATACAATTTATGAATTCAAATGTACTTCAATATACTATATGTACGGACCATATTATATCACATCTTTGTTTATATTTTCAATGGTTTAATTGCTCATGCAGTTTATGTCTAAAACTAAAACAACAGAACAATGCTAGTTATGATAAAATCGTTAAATTTATTTCAATCAACGAAGAGATAATGTTGTGAACTATTTTTGTGAATGTTTTTAAAACAAAATTATACTTAAAATCAAACGGTTTCATCGAAGAAAAAAAAATGTTCCATTAAATTAACATAAAAAAAAGAAACATCAACACGTAAAATCAATTAAATCGATTTAAAAAAGAAAAGAATACACAAGTTTATAATGGATTTTAATGTTATGTAGTACAAAATATTTTTGCATTTGCAACAACAACAAAAAAGAAGATTAAAATAGAATTAATGCACCAGGACGAAAAACAAATGATTTCCTTGATTTGAAAATAATATCAAACGGAATATATTTTATTTACTATTTTATAAGATTATACTTTAGCCCAAGTGAGACCACAAACATCTTTTTTGTGAATAATATTATATATATTGAATCTGTGTGCCATCTAACTGGGGTATTTGTATCTATTTTTCTAATTCTATCAATAAATTATGTCTGAATTGTGTATAATTGTTTTTTTTTTCATTTTCATTTCAACACTATTAATTGATACAGAATTCTTTTTAAAATCTAACATTTCTCTCGTTCCCAATATTCATACAGTTGGTTTACACTGAAATTTCAGTCGATTTTGACGGAAAACAAGTCTACATAAATCAAAAGCAACCACCTCCACTGGCATTTCTGCGAATTTGCTTCACGTGGTTTATTTTAGTACATAGTCTAAATTGTGTTTGTCAGTGTCAATGTAGATTATGCTGTCAAAACAATAGTTGTGCAACCGCATTATAGTGAACGCTACGCAAATTAATTTAATAAGTCTATTTTGTTTGATTGTTGTGAACATTCAGTAATTAGGTCTTTCAGCAATGGCACTCGTAATTGGTCGATTGATGGCTCGGCGATTGATTAATCAATTTAACCAAAGATCAGTGATGCGAAATGAGATACCAAGTTTTCGCTTCTTTTCGACTGATTCTCTACCAAAGGAGGAGCTTGAGAAAATGGTGAAAAACAATAAGGTTGTCGTATTTATGAAAGGTGTTCCCGATGCTCCAAAATGCGGATTCAGCAACGCTGTGGTTCAAATTCTAAGGATGCACGCAGTCAATTATGATAGTCATGACGTCTTGGAAAGCGATTCTATTCGACAAGGTATTAAGGACTTTACCAATTGGCCGACAATTCCTCAAGTTTTCATCAATGGCGAATTTGTTGGAGGCTGCGATATCTTACTACAAATGCACCAGAATGGCGAATTAATTGATGAACTGAAAAAAGTTGGCATAACAAGTGCGCTATTGAAAGAAACAGAAGATAAATCATCTGAGAAAAAATAGAAAAATTTGCAATGTAAAAATGGAATGATCGAGAATTAAATAAAAATAAAGAAAAAATGACGAAAAAAGTTTGATTTGATTTGAAAACATTGCTTCGACATTTGTGCTTCGTACCCATATACATGAGTGGAGCTCAGTTTAGTACATCACAATCAAATGTCATAGTGGCATGCACATAACCTCAACAAAACATTGTCACATTTGATTTGTAAGTGTGTTGCGGTGATTTCGTTTAATAGTCGAATTAGTGAACATTTAAAAGGGAAATGACGACAAATATTGATATGCGATTAGCATCGAACCGTATTTCCAATACGGTATCCTACACAGAAAATGCTATGCCACGGCTTTTTACGCCGGGCGAAGTTATTACTTCACAACAAGGTTTTATGCGGTATGTATTTGTTCAATCTCCTTCATTCGTTGAATTTTACATTTTACTTTTACATTCAATACAAAAGGGGACACGGAACATACGTCAAAAATGATGAAATTAGAGCTTCTGTAGCTGGGGTTATGGAAAAAGTGAACAAGTTGATATCGGTTCGTCCGTTCAAAAGTCGATATGTTGGCGAGATAGGAGACGTGATCGTTGGACGCATTTTTGAAGTCCAACAAAAGCGATGGAAAGTTAATACGAATTCACGTTTGGATTCAATACTGTTCCTTGCAGCAGTCAACTTACCGGGAGGTAACAATATTTTTGAAAAAGAAAAGAAGAGCATCATCATATTAATCTTTATATTTTCATTGAAAAGGTGAGCTACGACGTCGGAATACTGAGGATGAACAAATGATGCGGAAGTTCTTACAAGAAGGTGATTTAATATCCGCTGAAGTCCAGAACGTCTTTGTCGACGGCAGCTTATCATTACACACACGAAGTTTAAAGTATGGAAAATTATCACAAGGCGTTTTGGTGAAAGTTTTTCCGTAAGTGTTTATAGTGAGTGTATATTATTCAAAATTGAGTGAAAGTAACCCCATTCCCCATATATTTCATAGGTCACTCATCAAGCGCTGTAAAACACATTTCCATAATTTAACTTGCGGCGCATCGGTGATATTGGGAAATAATGGCTTCATTTGGATTTCACCAACCATAAACACGGATATTGAGGGGAGTGGTGGTTTCACACAGAATTTAAGCGAACCAATTGCACGGCCCGACCGTGAAGTGATTGTTCGATTGAGAAATTGCATATTGGCATTGGCTCAATGCAAAATGATGCTCTACGATACTAGCATTCAGTATGCTTATGATGAGTCTTTAAAGTATGAAGTCGAGGAATTGCTAAAACAAGAATCGATTGTCGATTTGGCGTTTTTAACACAACACAGACTTCGTATCCAAGATGAACAGTGAGCAAAAAAATCAAAATCAGCTACTTTGTCTAAGAAATAAAAACCAATAATAAAATCCATATTTTTCATCGAATATTTTTTAAATTTCCTTTTCTCTCTTTTTTATTTATGATGAAAATTGAATAAAAATCACATGGGAGCTAAAACGTAAATATAGCTTAGTTTTATAAAAATTTGTGCACATCGATTGTGCTGAAAATGTGTATAATTTATATACAGTAAAATTATTTCTAGCGTCAAAGCTCAACAGTTTTATCAATTTCAATTTCTTGAGGGAATACCGGATAATGTCCATTAAAAAAAATGCAAATAGCGTTCGCAACATAAAGTTAACCTATGTTAAAATGGTAACGGTACCAAGGTCTGGACTGGTCACACACAATTTTCTAGCAGTTGTATTTTTTGCTATACATTTGGAATAGTATACAATTCTTTACTAAATTGTTATTTGATATTCGACTTCACATTTAAGTGATACAAGTTATATTTTAATTTCGACGAAAAAAGATTAAATTTATAGCAAACGTGAATGATATGTGTTCATTCAAAGATTTCCATGAAGCAAAAAAAAAAAGATAAGCGGCAGATGCTCACGTGAAAAATTGCACTACGTTTTTAATCGAGCGAAATACATTTGATTCAAACCAATTCAGTCATACTTTTGACGAGTAAGAATCAATTGCAAAATATTCTTACCAATAAAATTGAATTGTTTGCCTAATACTTGTCTAAGGAATAAAAACATATTTTATCAAATCCGTATTGGTAAAGTTTGTTCAATTATTATTATATTTCATTCAGCTACTGTTGCCAACCAATATATATATTGTGCTTTTATCTATTACCAAAAATCAATTATTTCATACATTCAGACGTGATTGTAATTATAAGCTTGAAAAATAGTCGTAAATAATTTCTTATTAATACAATGAATCTTAATTAATGCATTGAATCTTTTACCCAATTCTACATTTTGGATTGATTGAGAGAGAAAAACGGGAGTCTAGTTCGTTCATAGTTTAGAATATTTCTTTTAAAAATAAACTTCTAACAGTCAAAATAAATAATAGTGCGATTGGCCAATGTGCTTGTGTGCTATGAAATTCATAGTATAAATTTACGCTCTACAGAAGTTAAAGAGTCGCTCAGTTTAGTTTTTGGAAGAAAAAAGTGATAGAAAATTGAAGCGCATAAATTAAGAATTGAATTCTGGAAATGTCTCAAATCAAAAATACTTTTTGAGAGATGCATCTGATCAAACGGATCAATAGTAAGTATGTTGACCGCAATTCACATCGAACTATTTGATTTTCAACAAAATTTCGACGATTGACTTCTGGTAATTTTGCTTGATTTAAATTAGGCGGAACGATAATTTACATTTAGTTTATGAAAAACAATGAGCAGGGAGAAAATTCAGGTCCATCTTGAGAGAGGAAAAGACACGTCGATTGCACTTTTTCACAACGAGTCGTATAGTCGATAAACAAAAGTAGAAAAACAAAAAAAATCAATGTGATAGTATTTGAATTGCGTTTTTATAGTACATTTAAAAGCTGATACTAAAATAATATCGAGACAAATATTACGTAAAATGTTAGGTTTATGATGGAATAATGGTAGGAAAGAAAGAATCGGTTGTTTTTGTCTCGTCCAATTAACATTCAAGTCTCAATTGATAAAATTAAAAAATTTAAAAGATTTCTTCAAGTCCATTTCCATAATAACTGATAATGGAGAACACAAATAAATAATTTTCTTCAGCAAATAAATAACCGATTGTAGTTGCTCCACCCTTTTGGTATAGTTTAAGAATCCTTCTTTTTCTGTAGCTTTTTGATTAAATTCTCAATCATTGTGCTGTCCACCAGGCCAATGAATTTGTCAACAACGACACCGTTACGAAAGGCTAAAATTGCTGGTACAGCCTTCACCTCGAACGTATTCACAAGATCAATATTCGAATCAACATCCACAACCGCTAGGTCAATATCATCCAATGGTTCCAGCAGCTCGGTCATTTTCGGTGTCAGAATTTTGCCTACAATTGAAACATTAATTAACTGCTCCCATTGGGGGGAGGGTGTTGTTAAAATCACATTTATTGCACTTTCTTACATGGGTCACACCACTCAGCATGAAAATTGACTATAACCGGAATGTCACTGTTCACCACCTATGAAAATGAGACGATAGAACTGTATTAAACATTCAGAATTGTTTGTTATTGGTCCCCATATAGTCATCAACACACGACGTGCTCCGTTTGCTATTACATGAAAAATTTATCGCTTTGCTCTCTCCTCTCTCTCTCCTCATATATTGTCTCTGTCTCTCAATGTTAACTGCATACACACCATACACGCAAATAATAAAATGTGCGTGTAGAACGTGTAGATGGTTGATTCAATTACGACATAACAATTCATCGACTTGACACAATTCACATACATTTGTCGTGTCAAGTATAAACGACTAATATGAAACGATGTATTTTACCTTTTGATCAAATTCGTAGTGATCATTGATGACAAATCGCTTCATATTTGTTGCGGATATCGATAACGTTTTACGGATAGTGCCATCGGTTAAAGATGCTGGCATTTTTTTTAAGGTACATTCTAGCGCTAAACTTGACGGAATTTTCATAGTTGCTCGTAACATTTTTGTTTGTTGATTTGTTTTCCTTTTCTTCTTTCTTTTAGTTAGTATATTATTAGCACACAAAATTCACTGTTTATTTTAAATTTTATTGTCAATTTAATTTCTTCTACAGAATCAATCTGTCGTCCAACCGTTTTATTTCGCAACGTTTAATATTTTAAACTGGCTGACTCATTTGCACCCAAAAAGTACATACATTATCTAATTCGCACGAAATCGAAGAATATGCCGAAAACGGAACAAGTATCACAAGCTCAACACAAAGAACACTTATTGGTTTGTGTTTGTGATTTACATGTGTGCTAGACGAAGGGAAAAGTCCATAATGACAACTGAAAATTAAAACCGATTCTCTGGGTGAACATTAGCTCATCGATATGTATGAGTGAATGTTCTGATTGTTTGCCGGATTTTTATAAATCGTTTTTGAATGATAGTCATGTAGAACACACACTGTATTTTTTTCTCTCAATAATTCTTGGATTCAATATGTTCGATTAAAATATACAACGTCCTTGACACTAAACCTTGCTAAAACACAACACGGCCTCTATCTATTTGACATTTAGTATGGTAAATTTGCAATTTCTTGTCAAATCGAACAAATATCATCAATTCATTCTAAGTTTAAACTTAAATAGTTTGTAAGTAATTTGTTTTAAAATTATCACGAAAAATAGTAAATCATTCAAAAATAGATTTGATTTTACATTTGAATTGCTTTTAAATTAGATTATTTGCTATCCAATAAAGCTCAATTATTTATTTAAAGAAAAAACAACAAGCAAATGTTTGACGAAATTTACGTAAGAATTGAACCACTAAAACTAAACGAAAAATCTGAACGGAGTGACACTGTTGCTTTTCTGTGATAATTCAAAATACACACGAAATAATAATCCAATCTCACAATCGTACGAGAAACAGAACGATGTGAATGTGAGCCCGGATGGCAAGTAAATACAATACCAAATGAAAGAAAAATTATCAAAGGTCCAATACATTGGACTGTACAGTAACCCACATATACATTCATATATACTCTTGACTATCAGTCATGACGTTAGCTACTACAACACGCGTATACGACTGAACAGCACCACAAATTTTATACACATATTATTTGTCAAACCTCCTGCTTATACATAACAAATCCAGAGCTTCATTCTCTCACCACTAAGAAGAAACTAGTTTTCGATAGATGGCAGTACTTGTCTATGATTATATTTTTTATAGAATTTATTGATTTTTGTTATAATTCTCCATATTTTGTATCCCATTATGATTTACAGTAATTCCTTTTGTGAGATATGTAATTTCAAATCTAATTTTCGTCATTAAATATTTTATTTGGTTCCACCATTTGAGTTGAGCAAACTTATATGACAGAGACCATAAAAGCTTTGATAAACAGATGTTCTGACATTTGCGGCTGTATGTTGAAACAATCAAAGTTCCAGAAAAAAAAATTACTTGGGGAATAAAATTCAAAACATAACAATTCTGCCGTTCAAATGATTTTGCACGACATGTATATTCACCATGACTAATGAATAATGATGATGATACCGATTTTCGTCGGTTTTAGTCCATTCTCAAATGTCAGTGTCACATAGCACATTGCATCATAATACAGTAGACATTGTGCTGTTGCCACCTTCATAAACACTTCGTATTGTTATTTTTGATGAATCTACAAGTTGGTATAATTTATTGCCTACTTTTTAATCGTTCAATCAATGGTTTGATTCAAAGCAACCAGTTGATATTGTAAATATACACAAAGTAAATGATATTCACGTGGTAGTGTAATTTCATTTGTAGTAAAGACCGCACCAATCAACGGCATTCGTAGTTGTAGCCGAACTAGTATGGTAATAAGTTTGTCGTTCAACGTTGCTTAGATACCAAACTATTTTCATTTACTCTTGTAAAGACCGACGATTACTTTATCATGACTTGTTATCTTGTTTGTTTCATGTAATTGTCATCGATGTGACGTTATAAACCTGAAGGCATCTAAAATACTTGGTGGAATTTTGCAGAGTATTGTAAAATCACGCAATAATCTATTATCATCATTAGTTGGTGTCCAACAACCGTTCGGCAGAATGTCAACATTAAATGATTCAATTATTCCGCCACGCATCCCATTTTCAAGCGACTTCTTTTTTCGACAGGTAAGAATTTGACGTTTTTAATTTAAAGTTTTCGATGAAACATCTATATATATTAATGCACTTGCCCAAAAAGTTTTGGTACCATTTTAACCATTTTATACCCAACTGATTTTGATGCCAATGGTACCATTTGAAAGGTCGTGAACAGTAGATGTGCAGAATGCCAATCAGAATTCACATATGTCAAGTTTGACATGAGTTTGAAGCATGTTAGAGAACACCTTCTTCCGGGTCCAGGGTTTCCCAAAGTTTTTCGAATTTTTTCTTTTGAAAATAGCAGATTTTCATTGTATTATTTTTTCTCTGGGTTTGTTGTTCAATTTGTGAGAAATTAATAAAGTTGGTTTTAAAAAATTTAGACAAATTTAAAAATTCCTAATTCACATATATGCAGATAATGCTTTGTGAATGTGGAAATGCGTGCAGAACCGGAACGAGAGCGACCCGCGCGCAAAGCGCGAGTGGAGGTTCTATGGGTTCTATTTCGCTTCTTTATTTTTCCAACGCATTGTCTGCATATACATATGTGAATTATGAATTTTTAAATTTGTGTAAATTTTTTAAAACCAACTTTATTAATTTCCCACAAACTGAATAACAAACTCAGAGAAAAAATAATACAATGAAAATCTGCTATTTTCAAAACAAAAAATTCACTCACGGAATCAATAACACGTGCCATTCAAATTTTCAACCATTCCATCAATTCAAATAGAAAGAAGTGTTTATTATTGGCCGATTCATCGGCCACTTGGCGACCCTAGTTGAATCAATCTAAAAAAAAATACATATGGCAAAGACACTTGTCACAGAGTGTAATGGGTGATTTCGTTAATTGGTTGTAAATTTTGAAAGTATGATTTGCAATAATCTCGTTTCTTTGTGGTTTCGTTGACCCTTTAACATTTATTGGATCATATAGTATAGATACATTCAGTTTCTGGCCAACAATATTTGTTTTGAAAAGATACTCAGGTCACAGGTGAACAGGTATAGCTCTATGGTCTAAACAATTTTAGATTTTACATGTAATTCTTTCTTAACTCAGACGAATTTTTTCTCCCAATTTAAATTCTATTACTTTTTTTGGAGTAGCTGAACAATAATCATAAATTTACAATCAGAATTATAAATATCCTACCTATTGCGGTCTAACCAAAGGGCAAACCAAATAAGGCGATTCAACGTGTTTGACTCATTGGAATAGGATATTTTAGAAACTCATCAAATTTATTACGTTACGCAATTCGCGTATTGTAATTTGGAACAAAAAAACATGATTTTGATACTAGATAAATTAGCTAATTACTTTTCCGTACACAACGTGTCATGGGAAAGTATAGGAATTGGTCCCGAAAACTTTTTTCTCAAAATTAGCTTAGAACATCATAAAAACTCATGAAACGCATAGAAAACCACTTTTTGAGACACTTTTCCGTTCGTGTGCCGTCGTTGTCGTTGTCGTTGGTGTGTGTTAACACGATAACTCGAAAAATAATTAAGATAATAAAAATCTGAAAGTCCCAAAAGTTTTGTATCCGAAAAACTTAAGTTTAAGTTCGAAGATGAGCCATTTTCGATTTGACCCTGTGGTACTTGCTCTAAGAAAAACCTCAAAAAATTGACACTTTTGTATGGGAGGTACCCATAAATCGACTCCGATTGGCTTCAAACTTTCTAAGGTTTCATTTTTTAGAATTTTTTTCGACTAAAATGACTGATTTTTCGGCTATTTCATATGGGAGGTACCCGTAAATCGAATCTGATTGGCTTCAAATTTTATGAGGTTACATTTTTCGGAGAAAAACTAAGATTCTGAAAGTTTCATGTTGATCGCATTTGCAGAAGTTTGATTTTTTGTCCTCAATTTTTGTCGAAATTTTCTTGGAAAAATTGAGGGCCAAAAACCAAACTTCTGCAAATGCGATCAAGATGAAACTTTCAGAATCTTAGTTTTTCTTCAAAAAATGAAACCTCAGAAAATTTAAAGGCAATAGGAACCGATTGTCGAAATTTTAGTTAAAGTGACCGATTTTTCAAGAATATTGAAAAAACCAAAAGTACGGACAACGGTACGGAAAAGTTTGGGATTACGAATGTAATTCTTTCTATTTGTTATATGAATGGTCGATGATTTCACACCAGCCAGGGTAAGGTTTGCAATGAGCATCTGCGTATTTGCATGGTTAGAGAGAGAGAGAGTCGTTGGAACTGTAAAATGTCTCTCACGCCTACCCCCCAAAGGCTTATTCAGGCCCTTAAAATGGGTTTTGAACCCATTGTATAAAAAGTGTAAAAATTCAATTTGACGTATTGTCAAGTTTCTATCACTTAGAAGAAGAACGTTATCTTATCACTTAGAAGCTAGCCAGTCTCGAGTTCTTCAATCAACTGGTGACCATTCTATTACGATTTTTCGACTATATGTTTTTATCATGATGATATATTCAGATGAAATGCCACTATAACTATATACTATATCAATATAGATAGCAGTGCCGTCTTAGCACTTTCGGGGGCCCTGAAGCAAAAATTTCCGGGGCCATAAATTTTTTTCTCAATAGCACAAAATTCAATATTTTGAATGTTGCGCCAATTTCGATTGAATTCAAAGAGATGAATTCAGAGTTATTAAACTTTGCCGTTTTTCATTTATGTTTTGATTACTGCTGGACATGAACGCTCTTATTCATGCGAATGTATATGTGACTCAACATCCAATTCGAATTGACAAACGAAACCTATCGTTATCTCTATTCTCCCTCTATGTTTAATTACATTCGTCTGGAAGAGTCAACCATACTTAGCAATAAAGAATTTCGATCAATTCGATCGATAAACTGTTTATGTTTTGATGTCTATTCGTGAGACGTAAAAGAATGTATGTTTTTTTGTCGATTTATATTTTTGAAACGGAAAGTATGTTTTCTGTTGATTCTATCTGCGTTAAAAGGAAGTATGTTGGCATCCCGTCTAGCCTCCGCGGTTTTTCACGGTTGCCGCAGAACTGATAAGAGATAACAACTTGATGTCTTCAGCAAAGTTGTAGTACTCGAGGTCTTCTATAACATTGCTGAAGACAACTATCTCTTATCTCTTATCAGTTGCGCGCAAATTGCGCACATAAAAAAGCAAATTTTATATAGAACTTTTTTTTTTCTTATCATCTTTCGCGCTTTTCGCGGAACTGATAAGAGATAAGAGATAACTGACTTCAGCAATGTTATAGAAGACCTCGAGTGCTACAACTTTGCTGAAGACATCAAGTTTTTATCTCTTATCAGTTCCGCGGAAACCGTGAAAAACCACGAGGACCCGCTAAAAACGAACATACATTCTTTTAACCATTTTTAGTTGCAATGAAACATACTTCTCTTTATTGCTACGAAGTTGGACCAACTTGAGTTCTTTTACGTCTCACCAATAGATATGTAAACAATTATACCACTGACCATTCTATTAAAAAGTGAGCCACACTACTTACATCCAAAAAGTAAGACAGAAACAACAAATAAGGCGAAATATATGTATGTATATGACTTTTTTCGTCTTGCAGTTGAAATTCTTTGATTACTCATTCTTATTTGACATTCAATCGTTTCTGCTCAGTGGTTGAATGTGAAATTTTGAATAATTTGGACTTCGATGAAATAATTGATGATTTTATTTACGCTAAAAATAGGGCCAAAACCATTTCCACAGCGTCGTCGTCACGCGCATCAACTGTTTTGTAGACAGCAAACAAACCACGGAGATTGAAATAAATTCGGGAATTTTTGTATTTTTTGTGTGTTTTTTTCAATTTTCTTTGATAAGATTTTCTCTTAATATTTCAAGGGCCTTTTCAGCAGCTCGGGGCCCTGAAGCGGCTGCTTCATTCGCTTCCAGGCTAAGAAGGCACTGATAGATAGCTATTTCTGAAAATATTCAGCATATACTAGTTTGTGAAAGGGCAAAAAATCCGATGCTGTTCTCCATAAGTGTCAACTCTTTTCCTTCAATACAAAACATTTACAGGCCAACAACTTCATTCGACGATTTTTCCACTATGCTTTTTTAAGCATGAAAACTGTTGCTGTAGATTAAATGTCTATTTTTCCACATTTTCCTCTCTCCAATACACCAAATTATATAAATTTATTACTTTTCCGTACACAACGTGTCAAGGGAAAATATAGGAATTGGTCCCGAATTTTTTTTTCGCAAAATTAGCTTAGATCATCATAAAAACTCATGAAACGCGTAGAAAACCACTTTTTGAGACACTTTTCCGTTCGTGTGCCGTCGTCGTCGTTGGTGTTTGTTAACACGATAACTCAAAAAATAATTGAGATAATCAAAATCTGGAAATGCCAAAAGTGTTGTATTTGAAAAACTTAGTTTAAGTTCGAAGATGAGCCATTTTCGATTTGATCCTGGGGTACTTGCCCTAAGAAAAACCTCAAAAAATTGACACTTTTGTATTGTAGGTACCTGTAAATCGACTCCGATTGGCTTCAAACTTTCTGTGATATCATTTTTTGGGAGAAAAATAAGATTCTGAAAGTTTGAAACCAATGAGAATCGATTTACGGGTACCCCCCATACAATTTTTTTGAAATTTTGACTAATATTACCGATTTTTGGACAATTTCGTATGGGAGGTACCCGTTAATCGATTCTGATTGGCTTTAAACTTTCTGGGGTTTCATTTTTTGGAGAAAACATAAGATTCTGAAAGTTTCATGTTGATCGCATTTGCAGAAGTTTGATTTTTTGTCCTCAATTTTTGACAAAATTTCTTGGAAAAAATTGAGGGCCAAAGACCAAACTTCTGCAAATGCAACCAACATGAAACTTTAAAAATCTTATTTTCTCTCCAAAAAATGGAACCTCAGAAAGTTTGAAGCCAATAGGAATCGGTTTACGGGTACCTCTCATACAAAATTGTCGAAGTTTTAGTTAAAGTGACCGATATTTCACTTTATTTTTATTATTATATTTTCACTGCTTTTATTTCAAAAAAATTCACAAAATAAACCAAAAGTACCTACGGACAACGCAGGCCAACGGTACGGAAAAGTTCGGGATTACCAATGTAATTCTTTTTATTTATGTATGCTTTCTTTGTCATCGCGCAAATACGAAAACAACGTAGTTATTCGATTCAGTAAGCAGCACGTACACCTATTTACTGGCTGATTTAACAACAAAGGAAGCAGTCCTAATAGATCCAGTATTGGAGCATGCAAAACGTGATGCACACCTGGTGAATGAGCTTGGATTTCAGCTCAAATATGCAAGTAAGTGACTACAAACCGAGTGTAAAAATTATTATTTGTGAAACATATACGTATAGTCCCTAAATCACAGACAATTGTCGTCCAAAAGTTGTTTTATTTATTTATTTATTAATCTCTGTTGGCATGTTCATGTTCATTTGTGGAAAATTGGATAATATTGTAAATTTGATTATCATTATTATTATGACTCTAAAATAATACCATAGGTTGTTAAACATTCTAATTTCTCTATATTCATTCGTTCACAATTATTTCTCAACATACATGATTTATACTATATGCGACTTGGATATATGACACAGTGAATACCCACATGCACGCGGACCATATAACCGGTATAGTTCCTCGTATTAAAGTAAGTTTGCCCAAAATGCCTCAAAATATGAATGTTTTCAGGCACTGGTTATTTAAAACAGTTGCTACCGAATGTACGTAGCGTCATTTCGCAAGCAAGTGGAGCTATTGCTGACAAACACATCAGCGATGGCGACGTCCTTTCATTTGGACGCCATGAAATCGAAGCTGTTTCAACACCTGGACACACTAACGGCTGCATGACCTTTATCAATTACGAACAGGTAATTTTCCATTTACAATAATGATTAAATTAGTAGAAATGAACCAGTGAGCATAAAAACAACGTATTGACTCTTCGCCGATGAATACGAAACGCAAAAAAATCGCCGAACAAAGTGAAACACCAATCTGTTATTGGATCAATATGAAGCATGATCGGCGACGCGCTCAATGTACTGTTTTGGAAAAATATGCATGATTTGATACAGTTTTGAGTCCATTGGTATGATGATTCATTTTAACACAACACCCATTCTATTTCGCTCACACTTACGTGCACTTTAACGTTGCTGAAACATGTACGTTCTTGTTTCTTTACTGCGCACATCTTTTTAACAGTAAAGCAGACTACTTTGTTATACGGGTAAAAATTGCACGTAAGTGTGAGCGAAATAGAATGGGTGTTGTGCGTCCGTGTTTTGGCCATGTATAGATTTCACTATATAAACCAATGTATTCACAGCGGCGTGAACCCGCGTTCCGAGGATTTCATACAAACTTCCCATGTAGACGATCCGAAATAGGCAACAGTCGAAAAAAAAAGTTTAAATTTTTTTTCGATTTTCATATAGTATTTTTTCTGCTCTATTGGTGTTATCGGCACATCGAAATTCGCGCTCCGTATCAGTTAATTTTCACTTCATAAACAAATCACGACCAAAACCACCATTAAAATGAATCATCATACCAATGGACTCAAAAGTGTATCAAACATTTTTGTTTCAATTAAAGTGAAACACAATTTCTATAGTCAGCCGATATTTCACGATTCACTTTCAAGCGAACAGAATTTATGTTGCACTCGCACAAAACTGTATCAAATCATGCATATTTTTCCAAAACAGTACATTGAGCGCGTCGCCGAACAAAGTGATACAACGTTCTGTTACTGGAACAAAATGAAATACTTGCCGCGCTTCGAAACAAAGCGCAACGTAAATAAAATAGTGGCCAACGATTTCATGTTTCATATTGATCCAATAACAGATTGGTGTTTCACTTTGTTCGGCGATTTTTTTGCGTTTCGTATTCATCGGCGAAGAGTCAATACGTTGTTTTTATGCTCACGGGTTCAAATGTGCAACAGCAAATTTGCTAAACAAAGCATAACATAATCAACAATATTTTGAGAGTTTTCTATGAAAATGAGTGTCAATCATCATTAAAGCAAGACAATTTCTTATTACTTGACAAAAAAGTTACGTAATAAATATGATATTTGATCATGAGCTGATATATTTTATATGATTTATCAAATATTTTTTTCGACAATGACTCTTATCTCCACACCAGCTAATAATTTTTTTTTTTGCGTCAATATATTCAATTGCACAGGGCATTGTATTCACTGGTGACACTCTGTTGATTCGTGGCTGTGGACGTACGGATTTTCAAGAAGGCAACTCACGTACTCTTTATCAATCGGTGCACGACAAGATATTCAATTTGCCGGATAATTATCGAATCTATCCTGCTCACGATTATAAGTATGTGTTGGCTCATTTTACTTCCCTGTTCGAATAGATTTTTTTATAACTCTGTTTAATTCAACTCGACTCATATGTATGAATCGCAAATTCGATTTTTTTTCGTATTCCAGAGGACAATTGGAGAGCAGTGTGGTTGAAGAAAAACGTTATAATCCCCGTTTAACAAAAGACATTGACACATTTGTGGAAATAATGGAAAACTTGAATTTACCTAAGCCTAAAATGATTGGTGAGTGTAAAAATACGAAATTTCTGTTGAGTTAGAGGAGATACATTCTCATTACAAAATTCACTTGAAAAAATTCAAATGAAAGGTACAAAAAAATTATACCTTCCAATTGCCACTCTGAATCGATACATGATCTCAATACTAATCAATCAACGCTTCAGTTTTAGAAAAACTTCTGGATGGCCAGAAGTTAGTCCGTTCACCCGAAGAGCTTTCAAAAGTTCGGTTGGCTACTCTGATCAAAAGGTGTATATGAGTTTAAGTAGTGTGATAGAACCGTCGTTTGGCGATATGACTTTTTTGGTTTCAAATCGGAATTTTCGCGTAAAATTCTAACACAAATGCAAATTTCTAATGTTCCAAAGACAAATCCCGTTATAAAAAAATTCGTTGAATTTATATGCACCTAATTGTAATACCACCAAATCCAGATAAAATGTTTTTTTTTCTATTTCACCCCCATTCATTTCAATGTTCAGCATAAATAAACCTCAACATACAATCTACAAAACTATGGTTTTAGAAAGAGATAGAGTAGATCGTAAATGAGACACAGGGGAAACATTGAATTCCCGATCGATACGTTGCACTGCGTTTCTGTTATGTTTCACATTCATCTTCGCATACCTAAACGAAAAACGAAAAGAATAATTTTGCAGAGTTCTAAGGAATCTTATTTAAAGCTTTATGTTTGAATGTGTGCAAATATTGGAGAAAAAAATCTCCACTTTTCTTCCAGAAAGACTGAATATTTTGGCATCGAGTGATGACAAATAAATAATAAAAAGAATTACATTGGTAGTCCCGAACTTTTACGTACCGTTGGCCTGCATTGTCCGTAGGTACTTTTGGTTATTTTTTGTGCATTTTCTTGAAATAAAGGCAGTGAAAATATAATAATAAAAATAAAGTGAAAAATCGGTCACTTTAACTAAAACTTCGACAATTTTGTATGAGAGGTACCCGTAAACCGATTCTCATTGGCTTTAAACTTTCTGTAAGAAATAAGATTCTGAAAGTTTCATGTTGATCGCATTTGCAGAAGTTTGGTTTTTGTCCCTCAATTTTTTTCAAGAAAATTTCGACAAAAATTGAGGACAAAAAATCAATCTTCTGCAAATGCGATCAATATGAAACTTTCAGAATCTTATTTTTTCTTCAAAAAATGAATCCTCAGAAAGTTTGAAGCCAATCGGAGTCGATTTACAGGTACCTCCCATACAAAAGTGTCAATTTTTTGAGGTTTTTCTTAGGGCAAGTACCCCAGGGTCAAATCGAAAATGGCTCATCTTCGAACTTAAACTAAGTTTTTCGGATACAAAACTTTTGGCATTTCCAGATTTTTATTATCTTAATTATTTTTTGAGTTATCGTGTTAACAAACACCAACGACGACGACGACGACGACAACGACGGCACACGAACGGAAAAGTGTCTCAAAAAGTGGTTTTCTACGCGTTTCATGAGTTTTTATGATGATCTAAGCTAATTTTGCGAAAAAAGTTTTCGGGACCAATTCCTATACTTTCCCATGACACGTTGTGTACGGAAAAGTAAAATATTAGTAAAAAAGAAGCGAAATACCTTGAATTTTACGTGAATGAGCATAAACATTGCTTCGAAATTATTTCGCATTTAAATTGCGCATTGTGTGTGCAGAAGAGATTGGAGAGAGATGGAGAAAGGGAGAGAGAAATGGATGAAGAATATCAATTCAACGGTTTCATACATCTGCATAAATGGAAAGGATAGGATTTGTTGATAAGTGTTTTCTTTTACTGTGACAGAAGCTACTTTTATTGGCTTTTAGTGTTCATCGCTCGCGAATAAAATTCGATTTTAGCACGTTTTTCTATGTATTATCCTTCTTTTACATTCTGAGAGTAGTAAAGTCGGCAAATGTTTGTACTTCAATTTTCGGCACAAATTGTGTATATAAAATGCTATACGTATTAAATTTTGAATATCGATAGTGAAAGAAAAATTATTTTGATGTAAATAAAAATGACAATTTTACAAATCGAACACTTCAATTGCAAAATATCATAATGCAATTAAACCAATTATTTATTAAAAACTTTTTTCTTCAATTCAAATAGATGTTGCGGTGCCAGCTAATCAAGCTTGTGGTCTACATGATATTCCAACTAACTAGGCGAAATTTACCTCAAAAAAATGCTGAGTTGTACAATTACCGTGTTTGATTTCATTTATTCATTCATTTAAAACCACCAAATGAATATGCATATAATACGTATATATTTTTATAAATTTGTATTTTATTTCTGCTTTTATAAAATTTATCAAACAGGCAGATTAGTCTATCTTTCGTTCGTGAATTTGACACACAGTTCAAGGTTACGAATGTATAATGGTTCAATAAATAATTTTATATTGGTTAAAAAGTACTAAACAAGAGACATTCTGGTGCATTAAAACATGCTTTGATTTGATGCTTATTGATTTTAAGTGAATTAGTCTGGGTTTGTAAGTGGTTTTTATGACTCACATTGGGCATATCAGAAATATGTTTGCACCTCAAGTTGCCAACAAAACGAGCATTTATTCTATTTATCACTACTCGAATGTGTTTGCATTACTCGACCTACCTTATTATACATAAGAACAATGGTTCTTATATGTAAACAGACGACGGCACATGTTATTTGATGTCAACAATTACATCAACTGCAGTACACAAACCGAAAAAGCTTTTACAATGTTCACATATTCATTGGATTGATTATATGCCTCTTGGAGAACCAAAACTCATACGTATACAATGATTTTTGATATTTGGAAGAAAAAAAGATACAAATATGATTAAACAAATATATAATAAAACAAATCGATTAAAAATGTGAGACAAATGTGAATTTCCAATAACACACAGGTATGATTTAATAAAATATTATTTTGAAATCGAATGGAAAATTTCTTCGATCTACGGGTATGGACCCGTACTGTGTTAACTTACTTTTGGTATCATTTTTGTACCGAAAACCATGAAATCACTAGCAAATTACTACATATTCCCAGCAGACAATGAACTATAATTGTTTGCCATTAATTATTTTTCCGTGTATGGAGAAAAATCTCTGCTATCCTTCTATTTTTTGCCGTACTCATACGCATTGCTATGATTCGAACTCTTTAAGTTGAAAACATTTCAACTATCCGTTTGAATCAATCGACTGTCACTCTGTCGAATATGCTGGAATAATGATTATTACAACTGGTAAAACGCAGATAAGAGAAAAATGGTAATAATTTTTTGGGGTTGTTGAGCACGCTCTTCAGTAGTCATAGTCGTAGTCAGACGCTTGTCTCCGTCAATAGAACTGACAGTCAAACTTGATGCGTCACCGTATCTCCGCTATCGCAAGCGATGAGAACGTCCGCTCGCACAAACAGAAAGACAAAAACATGCGCATTTCATCGACACTCCCTTATCACTTCACAGTCATATAATGTTGACTGCTTGGCTGCGTTTGATTTTCATATGGTATTGTTCTTTCCAAAGCATTCGTGCATTATGCTCCATATTTCGAATTCATTACGTTCTCGACTCTTATCCTTTTGTTCAAGCTCAACGTTGGTTCTTTTGTAATTTTGAATGCTAAATGGTGAATTCCAACAAAGAAAAGTACGATTTTTTCTCTCTGCAGCCGAATCTGAAGGATATTGAGTTTTTCACAATGTCACGTATTGAGTTCTTTCGTTCATTCGTTCGTTCGTTTACGTTCATATGAACAAGAACATCGGGCGACTCATATTGCTAACGACAAAAAAAGTTAGTGTCTTCATCAGACTGTAATATGCGTCATTTCATCGCTGCCTGACGAACGTATCATGCATCCCATGTATCGCTAGACTATACAACAATACAGTACACCAAAATATTTTAATCAACACATAATTTTCGATATTCAAGTATGTATGCACATTTCGAATGAAATTACTATAAAATCAGAGCCAAATGTATGAAAGTCGGAAGATTTTTTGTCCGAATCGAATATTTTGAATCGAATCATAAGCGGTATAAATTAAATTTCAATATTGTCATATATTGTATCATCAAATAAAATGTAACTGAGAAATCGGTTGAATATTTTTCAATGTTGTGCTCAAAGCACAAGCATTTAATTCTCAAATTAGATCAATTCCAATTCATTGTACCGTTCATTCATATACTCTATGCATGACGAACGAAAGTCACAGTAAAATCTCTATAATTAACGGGATTGCCGTTTGCAAACAAGAGAGTGAAGCATCTCGCCCCACCCTTGAACATATCTAAATATAAACGGCTAGTACCACTTGCGAAACACAAAGAATAGTTTAACACAAGAAATGCTCAATTGAGATTTCGTGGATGGCGCCTACACTCGCAAAGCTTGCAAACGATTCAAGGGACATCGAAGTGTACATATTTCTGGCAGTGTTGATGCGAATAGATGATAAAATTTAGTTTCAGATGGAAACGTTGATAGTGTGACGCATATGAAACATATCACCAATACAATAAACATGATATATCTTATAAAATTTGTCTTGTATGAAAGGAATTTCAGTGCAATTTGGTCGGCATGTTCGGTACAATTGAGTCTACTCATTCGATATCGTACACAATGTTTACATTACATTCATATGTCATGAATGTGAACTGTTGATTGTTGGTAGTTGTGCAGTTGGACAAAATAAAAATTGACCATTAGTATTGGTTTTTGGCACAACTGATGGCATATTCAGTTTTTTTTCACAATAATTTAAACAAAAAGGCCATAAAATAACGTTTGAGCTAAGTAGAATGTCATTGGGTAGAATGCCAAAATTCATCCCAGACACTGACTGACCATGGAAAAAATTTGCTTTGATTTACATCAAACTGCAATGGATGAGTCATGATCATGAAGCATATATTATGATTTTGTTTTATACAGCGTATATTATGAAAAATAGGGATAGACCGAAAATGAGCCCCTCAATATAGTGGACGAACAAAAAAAAATACTTTCATAAAATTTATAATCATATTATCCAATGGCTTTATGAAATGACAGAGAAATTATTTTTAGTACTTTTCAATGCATATTCCGTTCGATATGGTCGTATCGGGTGGTAGCAACGTCTACTTGTCACCAGGATATGAGTATATCCTGGTGACAGAAAGAGAAAATAATTGAAACTCATAATTACAATTTGATATGATTCAATATAGAGTATATACTAAACTATATAGTTTTCAACCGTCGTTCAAGTGGTTGTAGAGAATTATGGTTACATAGTGCGCATGACATACAGTACACTGACGTGTCTCCATAATGTCTTTGCCATTTATGTGAAACGCTTTGTCTTTGGCTCCCTTTTGAACACTCGTGCTAAGCCCAAGACATGAGCCATCGTACATATATATATATATATATATATATATATATATATATATATATATATAATCTCGTATATCTCGTTGTGAAAGAGGGAAAAAAATTACAAAACATTTCGTACATACACAAATGCAAGACTGTACCATAGCGACCGATACCGTACAGGTATACGCTTGCGCATAATACCACAACATTGATACGCCACGCTATTAACATAGCCATAGACGGGCACGAATACATACGACCACCGAGTAATGTGCTCGGCTCCACCATATTTCTTTATTCCGTTTGAGCTGTGTGTAATGTGCATACAACTTCGTATTTAGTTCATATTGAGCAGTGTGTCAGAATCAGTGAACTATTTGGTGAATTTTCGTCAATCACGAAAACTTTTCTAATCATTCAATTTATTCAAGTGAATCATAGATTGAACGTTATTTGGTGCTAACTGAATCTACAGTGACATTTCATCGGAATTTTAGTGTAAAAAAAGAGAATTATCTGTGTAAGAAAATTTTATTTAAAAAAAAGCGCTAATTCCATTGAAGGATTTGCTCGTTTGAAAGCCAAATTGCAAAGAAATCATCAAGCAAAGAAAATCCATTTTAACTTCATTGTCAAGTGGCTCTTAGGAAAAAAAATCGATTTGAGTGTCTTTTCAAATTCTCAAGAGTATTTTTTTTTTTTATTCTAAATTCAAGTACAAAAATGACGAAAATGCAATGCAAAATTAGTCTGGATTCAAGATAATCCGCAGTTTTACTTTCGGTATATAGAGCTGTTAGTGGAGTTATCAAGATCCCCTGTCTTCATAAACAAACAACAGCAGTGACGAAACGAATGATAAAACTGCGTGACTGAATCGGTGTAAGGGGCGTAATTGTGCATTGTATTTTAAATTTTGATTAATCGTGTGTGAATTTCTGATTATTTTTTTTCCTATATTTTGCATAATTTTTTTTGTAGCAAGTTTAAATGAAAATAGTTTGGAAAAACACTTTATGAACGCATCGTCCAAATTAAACGTTGCGGTTTGCAACTGATTATCATTATAATCATTGTGATTTGAAGTGAGGTGCAAAAGAGTGCAATACAACGGAATATCTTTCAATAATAATCGATTGAAACATACATTTACTTTGGATTTACAATACCAGTGTTGTGACAGATTTGAACAGACACACTCATATTTTGCCCACGTATTTCGAATTGAAAACGAATGAAAAACGGATTGAAAATGACACCAAAGCCCATCTACTTGAGTTGCGTTTTATTTGTGTGGACACTGGCTGCTGTTCAAGTAAGTTTACGATTTTATTTTTCATTAAGATATTCACAATTGTTAAGGCTCACACTTTTAAGATGATGTTCTGCGAGTACACTTCATAGTCAACATCTGATTCGAGATACACATTGGCTTACAATGTTATGATATAGTTATCCCAAATTAAAGAAAAATACTTCAATGTTAATTATAAAAACGTTGATCCAACTTTTCCCAGAAAATTGCATTTGTAATAATCATCATTGACAGCAATCTAAACATATTTGCAGAAAAAAAACTTGATGCAATGACTCATATCATCTGTAATATAACTTTGATTTTGTTTCAAGAGTAAAATGTTTTATTTCAATCGATGTGTTCTTTTTCGGTTGGTGCTTGATCAAAAACGACGTTTTTTCTCCCATGAACGACTAATAGATATCCAAGCTGAATTATTGAAATGAAGAGTTTATACATAAAATTCCTTCCGGGTGACAAAAGTGAATTACTAACTGTTGTCAGTAATTTTGACTTTAATTCGGCTCCCTTGGCTTCGATAATATGTTTATTATGTTGTTTCCAGTGTAACAAAACTCTGTTTCCATCTTAATTGATTCTATACTCATGCATATTTTAGATGCATTGTTTGTTTCATATGGTTTGCTCATCATCATCCTCCTCCTCCTACTGCCCATTCATCTACACCTACGCACATATGCAGCGATCCGCTGTTAATATTGTGATACATAAATTTATTATGATACACCGAATAGGCATTTGAACAGCAACACAAAAGAGCTGAAAAGTGTTCTATATGTTATCATGCTGTGCGTGTACTGGCGTCACTTTCATCAATTTCGAGAGAGCTGAACGCATACTGAATACCCCTTTCTGTGTATATTGCACACAACGTACACATTAGATTCAATTTCATTCGAATTTTAAATTCAACACTCTATCAACATGTGAAAACGTAGTACATCTAGTCTGATGTGAATGTGAACACCTCTCTTTTTTGCATTGAACACAAATTTATCAACTTATTTTCATTAATTTTTCGAACAAAAGAAATCCAATAACCAGAACAATATCACAATATATATATAAACGGTCGTCAGTGTTTGTAATTTGAACCTGATTTTATATTTGAGCGCTATGACTGGGTGACGCAACAGAAACCATACCAAACACCACACACTTTTGAAAAAGATAGAACCGACAAAAAAAACTATGGTTAATGCCAACCGTACGTCAATATTCATTATTCATGTGCGCATTCTCATTATTACTCGTTTTCGCAAAGGGGACTCATTTGAATTTATAAAAAAATATATCTATAGTTTTACAACCAAGAGCCATACTTATGCACGCATTTTTAATTATTTATGTTGTTCTTTACTTGGAACAAAAACCCAATTCGTATACATTACACGTGGCATTCCTTCCTTTATGCATCACAATGCAAATATGAAAAGAAGCAAAGCATCGATTTTGAAAGCATTTTATAGCTATTATGATGACAATCATATCTGGCAGCGGAAAACTGAATATGATTATAATCATCAGCAATAATAATAAATTATTACTGTTTTTCTTATTGTTCTTGAATAGGGCGGGTCGATTTTTTTTTCGACCAAATACCTATGATTTCCGTGTTCTATGGGTCATTCCAAGAAAATTTGCCCAAGGAACCATATCTCTATCGTTAAAATCGAGTCTGCAAGTTTTTTCCTGTAAGTATTTTGCGCACCTATGAAGTGTCAATTTCATTTTCACATCCATAATTCAAAAACTATTGATCGGATCAAGTTGATTTGACAACCATTGGAAAGCTGAGCTCATTCTGATCAATTTACATATAAAAATCATCG
>NW_022595262.1:1129466-1152780 GCF_009176505.1 Sitodiplosis mosellana | reverse complement strand
CTTTAAAATTCAAAATGCGACAAAATAAAATGTTCCGTTTGCGTGTAACCTTTTGAAATGTCTCTTTTGCGTGCAACTGATTGGTATCCCGCTTTTGCGAAAAACCTGCTAGCGTCAGGCTTTTATTCTCACGCGTTCATATGAATTCAAAAAATATATATTTACAGACCAAGCTATTCATGTAAATACACTCAATCTCTCACTCAAATTTAGATTTTCGAATTAAATAAGTTCACTCGAACTGCTTATAGATCAGCTCATTATCTTGTTGGTTTGTACTTTGTAGTAATCATTTTTGCTGCAACAATTTAGCCAGTCGCTATCTTTTGTTGGCAAAATGCCTTGAATGGCATTTTGCTTAGGTTCAGCATGTTGAAATAATTTCGCTAAAATAATTTAGGCTCTTATAATTCTTGTCTCGAAAGTGCAATTTCTATCCTACAAACTACCATTGTTGTTGTCATATCCTTGGGCTCGTTTCAACTGTTCAATGTGCCCAACCCAAAACATAAGCAAAAATGTACTTTAATCATTTAATCTGAAAGTCTTTTTGGCGACAGAACGGATTTTTTTCTGGCATGTGAGCATGAAAAAAGTACTCAGCTCGCTTTTATCGACGCCAATTTTTCGTCTCGCGGCATTGCTTTGTGAGTTAAGCTAAGCTATACCAAATATTAAGTGCATACTTGTGTCAAACGCTTTTTTATAGTCATTTATTTAATTAAACCCTTCATATTCCGCCAGTTTTTCGATTCACCGCATGACTTTGCGCATTTCAAGCAAAATACATTGAGGGCAAATATCTGCTTGCAGATGAACAATCATTTAAATACATAAAAAATAATAATTAAATCAAGTTTTCGGACCTGTTCACACACATATACACATGAAATGGGCTCCAAATCCAGAAAACGTCACTTCCAGTTCATTTTCAGCGATTCATTTCAATAGACTAAATCCTACCAAAGTCCAAACAACATTACATACAATACATGCTTGCATAATATTACGAATTTTAACGCAAAAACTTCCGCATCATTTTTTTCCCCATGTATTGTTTTGAGCAAAATCCCTTCAGCCAAAGTGAACTTGAATCCAAAAAGAAAAGTTTCCGTACAAATTTATAACGTTTTGTTGGTTTCGCGTTGAAAATCGATGACTACTTTGAACTGTAGAAAAGGTTGAAACCTTTTTACATATACAACATGTAATAGAGACGTGGAAGGGCTTGCAACAGAGACAAATGTACCCATAAAATACGTAAAAGCATGTGTTGAAACGAATATCCATATGAAATGTACCGACATGGACGCGCCACTCATGAGCATACTAACCGATAGAAATCCTGGTGAAAGCAGACAAAAAAATGTATGTATCCACAATGCACATATAAATTACAAGTCGACGTCATTTCGAACACTTGTTTTTAACTTAACTCTCGTCCATTTTATATTGAAGCCTGGAGCCACACCAAAACCAGTTGTTTTTTATTGGATTTTTCTGTACCCTGAATCACCCAAATTAAATGTTTTCAAATGTTTTTTAAATGTTCATTCAAAATTCACCGCGTTTTTTTCGAATTCAAAAAATTCCAACTCGAACTGTTCGAAATCGAATCGTGAGCAGCTCTAATATAGACATTTCATGTTTTCAAGCTTAATTTATATGATTGCGCTTATAGTGTTACCTTAAAATAAGAATGGCTTACAATTAAATGTTCAGATTTAATGATAATCTGATTTTACAAACACTGTTCCATCTTAATCAGAGAATTGTTTTCTGTGATTCTTTTTGAAATTGAACAGAAAATTTCATTTTACATATCTCTATATATTTCTATCTAAAAAGTGTTTAACCAATTAATTTTTGGATAAATGTAAGAATTTGGCAAATTGTAAGAGCCAACAAATTATAAAGGCAATTTCCCGATGTTAGGAAGAGGAAAAAGAAAAAGTTCCTATGAAAATCTCAGTTTCATAAAAGATAAAGCCAGCTGTAACGAGTTTTGCTGAAAAAATGCACATTCTTAAACGGGCTGAGGTAGTGGTTTAATCACAAATTCAAAAGTTTTCTTTTTCACAACGAGTAATTTCAAAAACTTGTGTAATAACTTAATTTGCACCTTCTCCTCGGTTCATAGCAAAATCCATGCATGTTATCGTTTTAATGGACTCCGTATATATGAAGGAAATAGTTTTACCTGCGTAAAAATTCTGACCGTCTTCGTTAAGCTCTAAATAAAAATGCTGAACAATACCCCCAGAGTCAAGACCAAAATTAAATTTTAACACTGTTTGCACTCAATGGTTGTATAATATAATAATGTATGCGGAGTAAACAAGGAAACGATTTTAAATCGAGAAATACTCAAGTGCTACTATGACACGGCCGAGAAAAACAACTTTTTGTTGTCTTGTGTTCGGCGATATAATGGAAGAGAAGGTTAGTTAAGAGTTTCTTTCAAAGAATTACAAAGTTTCTACGGAAAATTTTTCCAATGAAAAACAAAACATGCAACTGAAATCAGTCAATGGCAGATATCTGAGGATATATGCTGAGCATAGAAACTCAGCAAGCTGAGATTGGGATATTTTGACTTTGTGACGTACTATTCAAACAAATTTATGATGGAGGGGAGTTTGGAACACATTTTCAATTACACTCCATCAACACTCCACCAAAATTCCACATAAATTTGCACGAATAGCAAGTCACAAAATCCAAACGTCCCAATCTCAGCTTGCTGAGTTCCTATGCTCAGCATATATCCTCAGCTATCTGTCATTGACTGACTGAAATGTCTATAAAAAATAGTTTATTTTCGATGCAGTTTTCATCGAAAAATATATAATTCTCGATTTATATAAACGCTATGCTAAATAAATGTACGTAATTTTCCAATTTTATTTCACTTCAAAAATTATCATTAATATGCATTCCTTTTTTTTAACGATCCGAAATTTGTTTTGAAAATTGAATGTTTCTGCTGGTGACACGTGCCATATTCACATTGTTCCCAATAGAAAACAAAGTACTTCTAATGTGTCGGACTGCTGATGCCTACCAAATTCATTTGTGCTCATGAATTTCATTTTAAACACAGAAGTTTACAGCTCTGCTTCACTCCAAGCAGTTTAACGAACACCGAGCGCGTTTAAATATAAAAAATTTCATTCACTTAAATGTGAAGTACTATGAAAATTTGAACAATAACTTCAGTAGTACGCACTTGATTATGTCAAAAAAACACATTTCAGTCCAATGAACAAAAGGACAATGCATACAAGAGAGAAAAAACAACAACAACAACCAAAGAAAAACTCTTCATCGGAATTTAAACGAATATTCAATCACACAATGAATTCTCCATTCAAATAAAATTGTCATTTGCTTTTTTTGCGCGTTAATTAACTGAATGTTAATGTAAACACACGGTTGGTCGCGTTGTATTGAGGTTTTATTTGAATACAACGCCATTCCCGGACAAATGGAAAATGACAAACAAATATTTTCCAACTATTTTTCAGAATCCATCAATTTTCCATTTAGTTTGTTATCGAAATAATTGAATCGTTCAAACAATGTTCATTCAAGCGTCCGTCAACTCTCGGTTGAATCAAAAAGTCCGAGATTAATCTGATGAAAGCGTCAATTTAAATATTTTCAATTTTAATTGAAACAATTCTTGGCAGAGCAAATACAAAAAAAATTGTATTTGCATACGGATGTTCAAATCTCTACGGATACGGATGAATCAATGTTTAAATTCGTAGAAATTTGTTATCAATTTAATCGGCTGATTATCATTATACTTCGAATACAATGATTTTCAATTGAAATTCACATGATTTTTTTCCGAGAATCGAATTTAATGCCAAAACATAAAATCATGCATATTTGGTAATTTCTGGTATGTGTCAATCACAGACATCAAGTTGAACATGAAACACCATCTAGCAATATCGGAGAATATTTTCATCGAATTACCAGATAACATTATAAATCATATACTACGAATACGGTGCGAAGATACCAAACTATTGTCACAAAACTGTCTCAGATCGGGGTGTATGTTTGTTAGTAATTGTGATATTTCCAAGGACCCAAACACTTGATGATGGTTCGATTCGAATTCATTTTCACTTTTAATTCGTATAGTTTTGCTGATATAATTTCCCATTCGCCATAGTTTCATATGGATTGTTAATGGAAGATATACACGGCTATTCATTTCACTGAATTTCTAATAATAGCAACTTGCTACGTTTTCTCATTTATTGTTTGTCATAACTGATTTCCCATTGAAACAGCACATTTGCTTCCAGGGTCTTCTAACTCCAGACGAATGTTTCATATAAATACGTACAACCACGTATAATTGCCGTATATTTTGTGCATATTTCATATATAACCCGCGTATATGCCATATATTCTAACCATTTCGCATATAAATTTGTATTGGCGAATAGATATAAAAGCCCCTAGATTTGCTTCTAAAGACTTCGCCATCTTGTCAACAGAGATGATATTACGAATCCGCTCCAGAGCTTTTGAAGCAGGGTCCAAACAAATGTCACATTCAATCCCAAAGCGCTGCATATACACATATGTATGTATCTGGATTGTTTAACATATTTGAAATATTTATCACGACTTGCTGGCGGAAACTAAAGTGATAAAGTAAGTTACAAACCATCTGAGGGCATTGTTGTGCTGACGACGAGAGTTGAGACGTATTTTCTGAAGTGCGAGTAAAACTATGGCCACTTCCAATATTTTTCACCTCCTTTGTCCACTTTCGAAATGTGAAGAACAGAAAATTGTTGGATTCTGAATCAGGAAAAAGAGTATAACGTACATGTCTCATGGTGCAAGAAAAATATTTCCTCAAAATTGAAAGAAATAAACAATCATTTTTATTATACGTTTTTTCTTTCAATCACGTTGGATTACAGTAACTTTTTTCGTTTACTGATTTCCAAAGGAAAAAAGCATTTCATTGGGTAAAATTGATGATTTTAAAATATCAGTAAATGTTTTGTTTTCTCGCATAATTTTGTTACGATCAACTGAGAATAGGACGGTTTATTGGCATTACATCCATGTCAGTATGTTCAATTTCCACTTAATCGATTCGCTACCATTGATCTCTGGAGCGAAAAGTAAAATCTCACATCTATTTATATAATATTGATTTAAACGGGATATGTTTCGGGGCAGGTAGCGGATAACTTAACTACGGTACGTTTTGCCAATTTTGATCATGTCATTTTGACCTTTTTTTGCGAATCAGACTTTAATTTGTATTTGATACGGGTGTAATAGATTCTGTTGTTAACCTGAATAAAATCAATAATGTTTATTTTCCCCTCTCGTACATGAAATACTATATTGGATAAGGGTTTGAAAGTGATTTTATTGTAATTAATTTTTCGACAAGTAAAATTAATTTTCTCTGCTTGATTTTACTCCACCGCAAAATCAAGTTTGGATTTTCAAGATTCACCATGGAACATGAAATATTCTTAATATGTTGACTTTACGTAGATACTGTAGTTGGAATGATTTATTGGCAATTTGAAGAAATCTTGAAGAATTCAAAAAAATGGATGCTTCTCTTCACTATTTTCCACATTCCAAATACATTTTCAGTAAATTTGCTAACAACCTCCTGTAGTTACAAATTAGTTTAGACCATTGCTAGCATTTTGAAGTTTTCTTAGTATTGTGCTATTTAGAGCCAATTGTTGGCAAATTTTACAATAAAATTATGACCTGTATTTCGGTAATTTCTTCATACAAATACATATTGACACACGTAATTGGCTAAGTTCAACACTTTTTCTTCATTTTCCTTGTGTGTTGCGGAAACTTAAAGACAAACAAACTTCGTGCTGCGCGAATTCAATGGACAATATAGTCCAATTCCAAGAGATAGTTTGTCATTTTCAATGAATTCCCAATGTTCCTTCATTTGATTCAACAACACATAAATATATGAAATAACTGTCTGGAACGAACATTTGCCTATTGTCCTCTCATTCATTATAGTCATTTAAAAGTTTGCTGAAGTATTTTGGCCTGTTTACAATGCAATCTTTGACATTTTCTAACGTTCGAGTAACGGCCTAATTTGAATTCATGTTCCGAAAATGTGCCAAGAAAATGTCCAATTATTTGAATCGAAAATATAGGCTTCGGAATCTTCGATTTTTCGCCCTAGGTCGACTGTAGTATAAACTTGGTTCTATTATTTTATAAAGATTTTATATACCCCCGATTTTCTCCGCCAAATTGTGCGCTGTGTGTATCACGAATCAAGAGAAGGACAATAAGAATAAAATATGAATTTACATGGACATTTTTGCTACTGAATTGTTACTAAAAAGCATTGATGAATCGGACAGATTTGCTTCTGAAAATCTCCTGAATTTCTTCTGAACCTGCCGAAACGCTTGCTTCTGAATTGCTTCGAAAAGCGATAAATCTACTGAAAACGGATAATGGTCTGCGGTCGATCGCGATTTTCGCGATGCTGATAAGAAATAGAGAGACACAAACTTCGGCAAAGTTTAAGTACTCGAGATGCTCTAAATTTTTGCTGAAGACAGTAAGTCATCTGTTATCAGTTGGGCGCAAATCAAAAATCCAGGCCTTAGCATGTTCTTTTTCTTATCATTCTTCGCGTTTTACGCGAAACTGATAAGAGATAACTGATAACTGTCTGAAGCAAAGTTGTAGAGGACCTCAAGCACTCAAGCATTTGTCGAAGACGTCAAGTCATTATCTTTGATCAGTTTCGCGAAAAACGCGAAGAATGATAAGAAAAAAAAACATGCATAGGGCCTGGATTCTTTATTTGCGAAGTTGGGCGCAAGAGAGATAAGAGATAACTATCTTCAGCAAAATTATGGAACACCTCGAGAACTAAAACTTTGCCCAAGATACAGAACCTCTATCTCTTATCAGCATCGCGGAAATCGTGACCGATCGCGGACCAATACCCATTTTCAGTAGATTTATAACTTTTCGAAGCAATTCAGAAGCATTCAGAAATGCTACAATATTTTGATGAAAATTCAGTAAAAAGGAGCAAATCTGTCCAATTCTGAATTGCTTTTCAAAAGCAAAGTCATTTCTACTCGGATGTTATCACACATGTTATTGCTGCTCGGCTTTTCCTGCTTCACTTATGCGTATCTGCCTCTTTATGCTACATTTTAGCGTGGTTCGTCCCGCAATTCCAATTCTTTCCCAGCAAATCCTATATCATATACCAAATCGAAGTGATAAAAATTACAGGACAAAATGTCATACAGTTTGTGGAACAGCGAAACAAATACCAGAAAAAACTAAATAAATGTTAAGAGAACATGTTCCAAAATTAAATTTTCTAGTTCAATGAATCAGGTGAACGTTCAATGGGTTTATTCGGGTTTTGTCTATGTTTTCTTCCTAAACATTCACACTATTCTTAATATATATATATTATTGTAGGTATATTATCGCGTTGCTCCAGCGCTGTTGGAATTTTTAATTTCATTCGAATGCTTCAGTCTTCTCTGGTTATTTTTTTCATTTGCAACATTGCAAAATAATCTAGTGGAAATATGCTCAATATATATTATTCGGATCGCGTTTGCAGTTGGAAAATCGTGTTTTTACTTGATATGAACTCGCAGCTGCTGACGCGGTAAGCAGAATCGATTCAACTGCATCTTTGGTATTGAGAGAAACCTTGTGAGCTATACACCATTTACGTGACACTGGCAACATTTTTAAATGCATATAATATATATTATATAGATATACATAAACCCAATAAACGCCGTTCTATTCATGCTGAGACTGCAGTCTTGTTGTATATACACATTTTGTGGTGCATCTGCAATGCCAAATGCATTTCTTTTATTGGCATTACCTTCAATAGTATTGCATTGCAATAGACATCCGTACAATGTATTCGATCATTGATTCTGCTTGGCACTGATCAGATAAAGGAGAATATGCATCGAGGCATACTATATTGAGGCATGTTCCGCTCAGACAACCCATCCAAATGCCAGGGGTCAATATGTACGGAAACATAGCGAAGACATAGTATTTTTTTTTCAATTTACTCACACCACTGTTATACACCTGTGCAATATCTCCAATTGGACTGAAAATGAAACCAAACAAACATGAACTTTTCTCCGATTCGACGAATACAATACAGGATATTCCAAAAAGAAACATCAACACTTTCATTTTGTTTGCACTGTCGACAGCGAATTGTTTTTCCAACATATCCACACGGATGGTAGCCACAAATTAGGTCGAATGCTGCATCTATGCAAATGGGCTATTTGGTCATTTTATTGAAGTACATAAAATAACATAAAAATAAAAATAAGCCCAATCTTGAAGCGGCGAATAGATATCAACTTGTGTTTTTCACAAAAACGTTTATTATTATAGTATACGAGCTGAAGCGTTCTTGATTCATTTCACCATGGGAAAGAAGAAAAGTTTAAATTGCTCATCGTCTTGGGTCGCCACATAGTTGGTACACTACAAAATTGAATAGCAACTTGATACAGTTAATACAAATTACAAAAAGTTTGTTATTGAAAGCCTTATTGCATCTGGATGATTATCCAGTTATCGGGTCTTACCCAATTGGTGAAAATGCTCTCCAAAAAGGCTTAGCTTTTTCAATTATTACCTACAATTCAAACGGTAACTGACCCAATTGAAACCCATCCGTTTCAGAAGGATCAAAAAAAATGATTGACCACATTCAATTTCATGAATGCATCGTGGTGATGAAAGTGACCAAAAACATTTAATCTATTTCCAGCAACTTATTTTAATTTTCCATTGGTAGCATTCCAAAATGAATTTATGAATCGCCAAAAGCTGTTCTGATTGGTGAAAAAAAGACCAAATTCATTTTTTAATTGATAGTGGCCGCGTCAACTCGATTTGTGAAATGACTTTCCATTTATAATGCTATAGTGATACCGCTCCCAGTAGCACCTCAGAAGCACAAGCCAAACATACACTACCGGAAAAAAGTTTGGGACCACCATGCATTTTTTATACAAACTGATCATTTTTGGTGGATCCGTTAACATATTTTGAAAACAGCTAGCCTTTTGAAATTTTGCATATCGTTTCTATAACCTTTGAAGAGTAAACCAGAAAAGTTTCACCGGAAAATATTCACGAATTCCAAAGATATGGCAATTTGAATTAGATGTGCTTTATTTTTCATACAAATCTTATCATTTTACACACATTTATATTTCAAATTGCTATATCTTTGCGAACCGTGAATGTTTTTCGATTTACGAATTTCAATATAATATAAACACAATTGCTGGCATTACATTTGAATACTTTGATTTCAAAAACTAATTATCAGTAAATGGCACGTTCATGAATTATAATCCAAAATCCATTTTCTATTTGACAAATGAACCAACTAGAAATATTATAAATGTCATTTCTGAAGAGCTATAGCTCTTATATATTATACCTCTATATATAGAGTTTTTGAACCAAAAAAGAGTTATATCGCCACTTTATTTGATCTATGGTCGTTTCAAGTACATCGACGATTGCATCAAAGTTGTGAAGTCACGTGTACGGATTTTGAACAGAAATTGATGCTGATTGGATTCGTATTATTACACCAAAGTAACACGTGCTTCGTTGATCTCCTCTTTCGAATAGCAATTTGCGTCACTATTCTAAACAAATAATTTCATACGTTAGTATTTCATTGAAATGATACCACAAATTTTAAACTAATCATCAAGGATTTTAAGTTATGCGGAAGACTCCCATTCTGTCATTTTTACTGCGATTCAATTATGATGGCATTTTTTGTCAAACAAATACTTCCATTGATTGTTTTTGTTGCATTGAGCTTCAATTGAAGACATCAAAAAGCATATTATCGCGAGTTCATGCGATCGTTTGGTTGCCAAACGATGCAAACGATGGTGGAAATTATAAAAAACTAATTAGAATAATCACGGCAAGAGAGGCAATAGCGCCATGAAGGACTGAATATTCATTGTTTCGTTTACAAAAGTCAGTTTTCAAATACGTTGTTTTTTTTCGTTCTCAAGTCATTGCTAAAGGAACGAATGCTAAGTACCGTAAAAATGATTTTAATTGAAGCTTTAAAATTGGCTTTAATGCGACGTTGTATGTATTTACATTCAATTAACAATTTAAAATAGTGGAACATTTGTGCTAATCGCATGATAAACATAAAAAACGGATGTTTCGGCAGAATCATGTTAAATGACATTTTGATGAACAATCGTACCGAATGAAAAAAAAACCATCAGATGAAATGCCCAGATTAAATTGTATGTATTAGTGTATGTGAATAAAAAGTGCTAATTAAGAGCATTTAAGTGTTAGTAGTGAAAAGTAGTAAAAGTGAGAGATTTCATTTCCATAGTGACCGCAATTAAACCATGGATATATAATAGAGTGACAAGTGCGTTGGTTCGGCGAAACTGAATGATATAACTCTCCAGAAAACTACGATCACTGCAAAAAAAAACCGGAGCGGAAATTCAATTTGAAAAATGAAAATGTCAGGAATGCAACGAGATAAATTCCCTTTTTTTCATTTATCATAGCTTATCTGAATGCGAAAGTATGAAAACAGCTTATTTATTTGAGCGCCAAGCGAAATGCAACTCAGAAATGTTGCCGGTTAGAATGAGATCAGATTTTGCTGTTTGATATGAACCGGCGGATTGTTGTACGGAAAACTATCTGTGTTGCTGGCGTCAGAACCAAACCGAGCATGAATAGTTTCATTGAAGAACAAAATTGTGTTTTATTTTGATCGGCAACTTTTCGGGAGCTGCACATCAATTGGCGCCCACATAATAAGTCATTTCTATTCGTACACATTCAGTTAGACAAGTGCTGTTATTCTATAGTGAAGCTTTTTCTGCTTGGCCGGAGTTTGGAAAAACCCAAAGAGCCAAAACTGAACTGTGAAGTGGAAACAACAAAGAGAGAGATTACATGAGAGAATTCTGCGCATAACTCAATTACGTATCAAATAACATAAATCTCGTATAAAATTTGCTGACTACCAGCAAAATAATCTCCGGCATCTCATTTTATTCCGTCGCATGCACGGCTCGTAAAACCATTCATTGCGTTACTTTATTTCGGAAGATTTAAATATATTATTCATTTCGATGTGCAATTTGTGCGGTGTTCCCTTTGAAATGCCACTTTTGGTATCGTGATACTGAAGAAAACATGATTACCATTATGATTAAGATACACGGGCTTTCTTCAGACCCCTGAAGCGTGTACCACGGTACACACAATTTTTGGCTTCTTATCAAATTTTCATGCCAACGAATTTACCATACGAACAGCGCGTTGCTTTTTTTGTCATTCTTGAATTAAATGATATATGAATCACTGAAATGATAAAATATATTATCTTCAGCATCCGACAAAAAAGTTTTTTTTCTTTCTCTCGGATTTGGGCCTCATTTTACGAAATAAGAAAACCAAATCCGTTGACTTCAGGCATGGATTGGCCAAATATTTTTTACATGATACATTACAGTATGTTTGCTTATGCTAACTAAAACTACTAAATTACATCCCCTCATTATTATGGAACACCGCCTAGTATTTACTGATGGTATGAATCATACTGTTATATAACGGCAGCAAAAACCAGTTCATAAAATCACGCTTCAGAATCAACTTCGATTACTCTATGCTGTAGAAACTTTTGCCTCTGAAATCTGAACATTTCTTTGATAAAAAAAATTCTTTTCATAAACAGACACAAAAAGCTTATCAACTAATTAATCCCGACAATTATTTGTATTAAAATTGAATTATTTCTACAATCCAAGTAATCCCAGATGGCGGTTTCATTTTGAACATTTCAAAGAACATTAATTAACAGCCTAATATGAATGGATTAGATTGAATATAATAAATTAAAGAAAAAAGATGTTGTCAGAATAAAACAAAAAAAAAATTAGATTGATGAGTATGTGAAGATAATTTTTTTCAAATTCATAAATGGATGTGCGTATACACACAGGTCGTGATGTAAATCTAAAAATGATAATTTAAATGTCAAGAAGCATATGAAATTGTCAGAAGCCTTCAACAGTCAACATTCCACGAAACGAAGGAAGTTAAACGCAATGCAGAAAAAAGCGAAAAAAATTAATGCAGGCTGAAAGGGAAAAAACGACTGGGCTGAATCTCATTATTTTCACATTATATTCCTCTGTGCTTTGTGCGTAAGTTTAATTTCTTTCTTTGTGCAGAATGTTATCATTGTTGATGTTGTTGATATATATTGTTGTTGTGCACGATACGAAAGCTGGGATAAAAGCATGTACTTGATTTTCTATTGCCAAGCATTTGCAAAACACATAACAAATTCAATGCTGTTCAAAGTGGGAAAATGCGCTGGGCTCGATGTACTCGAATGAGCAAAAAAGCCACATCGAATACACTTATAGTTGTTTCGACGCACAATAGGAACAAAATTCGCTATCTCGCAACTTCTCCGTTTATTCCCCAAAGTCTTTTTTTTTTAACTCAATACACGACGTCGTCAAAAGAGGCTTATGTCGTCGTGGTAACGCAGTTGACTTGAGACTCTCTTTTTTCATTCACCCGTCGTTAATTTTTTTTACTATTGCATCGTTGTTGCGCCTCCCCACAAGTTCACAGCTTTGAAAATATAGCACATACAATGAATATATGATGAGATCCGTCTTATATGACGGGGGCTCATAACACTTTCTAACGTCAACTTGAGCGAAAAACATTTGAATAACTTCATTGAGTCAATGCAGCCTCCTTTGACGCTTGATTTTTCAGTCAATGCAAACTTTTGAATTATTGAAAAATATATTATTATAAAATCGGACGGGAAAAACGTTACATATAAGAAACAATTGTTCACATTTGTAATTCACGGAGCATATAAGATTTTCCAGCAGGTCTGGGATTATAACCATATAATTGGAGGAAAGAAAGAAAGAAAGGAAATTCAATTGAAAAAAAAAATCAAATATTCTTCCATTTCGATTGTTTTTGAGTTTTCTCCATAAAGCCCCAGGAATTTCAATGCAGCAATTTAAATCGATTATTCTTCTACTTCAAGTTGAATGAAATTCGAATTGAATCAATGCGTCCATATTTTTACCGCACATTACAAAATGAGAAATGTTCACGATACTGGAACATACTTTACAGTGAAAACGAAACTTTGCTAAAGATAAATCATTCTGAATTTCATTTGCCATTCAAATCCTAACGCTATGTGTTTTCTCCTTTATATATACTCTACGTGTGATATTCAAGAAACAAGTGACAATATATGTATCAATAATCGTACTTTGTTGAGACTTTCTGTTAAAAACATACCAAGGAAAGTGTTTTCTAAAAATGGCAAGGTGAATTGTCATTCAACTGAAATGTGACACGAACTCAACATCTGTAATGCATTCTGATTACCTACGCTTCTGTTGAAAAACGGTTCACGTTGCATTTTCCCGAAGACAGTTTTCCTGATATCATCAACACACAATATATATACTAATTCATGCATAAAAAGATATTATTCTGTCGAAAATAATTTGAACGCGTTATTATGTGCTTAATTCTATTTGTTGAATCAACCGTGTCTCTTCCGCAATTCTTGATAAGATTTTCCGCATAGTTTGCGAGCAAAGACATTATTTACAAAACATTCAAAGGTACTGGCTTACATCACGCAAGTACTGACGAAAATAAAATACTTAATGAACCCAAAATTAATGGCATTTAAGGTAGTCAAGACATTTTCTCATCTCTCTTCTGTTTTATGGCCACTTCGTGAGATTCTACGCAGTATACTACCCTTGCTTAACCGCTATATACTTCTATTTTCCTTTACATACCCAAAAAATGTTATAATAAACTTTAGCTGAGCAAGAAGAAACTTCTTTCACCTTACATTTCATCGATTTGACAGGAAATAAATGAATGGGAAATGTGAATGGAATTTTTTAATTAAATTCTTTTTGATGAAAAGTATGACATTTATCCCATGTTGAACGAATGAACTGTGTTGTCAAACCTCACCATTTTCGAACCAAAATCACTTCTTTTTTTGCAAAAAAAACATTCTCGCCCGAAGAAAAATGTAAAAGAAATTTTGCCAGTGTAAATTGTCAAACTCGCGTTCTGTTGAAATATTTTTCTATTCGTAAATAAGATTTTTTTCGCGAAGAACAATTCACTCCATTATTAATGTTCAATACCTGAAATGGAATTTCACAATGCGCAGCTAAAATGACATTTACTCACATTGTGCTATGTAAATGTCTTCAACTTAATTAAATTCTTCATTTATATTTGGTTATGCTATGCTATGCTTCACAATTCCGCTTGTTTCACTTGTAATTTTTGAGGCGTAAGCGAACTGCCATAAACGAAATGCTTAGACTGGTTTGTCTTCAACGAAGTAAACTAATGTGTAACGAAGTAAACACAATTCTAGCCAAATAACACCTTTATACAGTGAATTTTAGTGGCTCTGTTGAAAGTCAACAACCATTTTCTTTCCTATTTATGTGCACTATTTGTTATTGATTGATAAATATTTTTGTTGACTTCACAAGATTCTAAATATTTTGAATATAATGGCTTTAAAATAACATGGAACAAATCTCAAAAGCTCACAAGCATATACATCTATTGTATATGGTCAAATTCAATTCTTCAGTCTTGTAATTTTTCCTTTGAAACACTGTCAAATTTGTCTATAAAAATATTGATATAGTGTGTGGAGAAAGTGTATGCACATGGAGGTCTGTAAATTTACAGACATTTGTGTATTTCTCCACAGTTGTGTGTATATTCCTCATAAATTGTTGAGAAATATTAGGCGAAATATTTATTGTCGAACCTTTTGCAAGGGTAAACATATTACACAAAATTTTTCTCTCAGTCCGCAAGCGAGTGAAATCGATATTGGATGGAAAAATGTTGAATATAATCGTTTTTCCTTTCTATGTTTTGTACGTCGTTTGTTCGATCGACTTTTATTGATTTTTAATTCATATTCCTAGGTAGAGGGCCGGGCCTGTTATATTTTGAGTGTTGTCAAATGGAATTCATTTGAATGTAGTCCAATATCTTCGGAGACTGAAATCTGTAGGTCTCGTATTGGTGCTGCAATTCGGAAAATGTTTGTCTTTTTAGCACTACATGAAATGTCGAGCTACTAATCTGGTTTTTTTTTTCTTCTAATACTTTTTTGAGCCATGAACAGAGTTGGAGTGGCTTTCAACTTAATATTTTTTTTATATAATTTAAACTAGTGGCAGGAACGACAAATAAGTGCATACTATCTCGAAACGCTAATTAAATCTTTATTATCAAATGTTCTTTAAAATTTACATTAATTTTTCGTATAGTTCTTTTCTGAGTCTTGAACAGAATTAAAGTGACTTTCGATTCTATGCTCATATTATTTATTCAATTTAAACCAGAGGCAGTATGTATCTTTCAAAAAAGAAATTAAACCAAGATCTTGTAATTCATTATTGTGATAACTGAGAAAATCTTTTTTCTCTACCTACTTTGTTGCAAATATATATCATTCATACTATGCTTTTAATCCATAGTGTTATTAAAAGGGACGAATTTTAATGATATATTAATGCAAAGTTACTTCGATGAAAAACATTTCATGTAGTGCGCAAAAAAGTAGTTTGTTGTGGAACAACAAAAAAGAATAAAAAACCAAAATCTCTGTTTCGAGCTTCGAAGTAATTTTATCGCCATTCGTCCAGTATATTTAGATTTGTCGATAAAAATTATATGATCTTCCGACTCAATAAACTAAACTTACCGATACATCGGTCGTCAATATCATTCAAGTTTGCATCATGGCCGTAAAATATTCAATTTGGTTATATCACTGACGCAGTTACTGAAGAAGCAAGCCAAGAATAATTTGCACAAACAATCTGAACTAGAAAACCAACAGCCATGTGAAAAGCATCAATTTTTTCGCTCCTTGTCCACTTGATTCATTGGATACAGCTGGCAAAAAAGAGAAGATTTGAATGTTTGAATATTCTACTAAAACTTCCATTTTACCTGTTTTCGATGGCTCCATGCTGTCGGCTTACCTTGTGCGTGTCCGAAGGTTATAAGAAGTAGAAAAAAACTTTTTATAGTACGTCCAAGTCCATCCCATTTGTATGTGACTTTCTCGTGTTTGTATTTATAATATTTTGTGAGCCCCGGACGGCCATCGTTATTGCAACACATTCTGGTCAAGCACGAGCACAAGGAAAATGGCATTAAACATTTTATTATTGGATTGTGAAGTGACTAGAACATAATGTGTTATACCTATTTGCTAGCCTATTTGTATAGACGATTTACGCAGTATACCGTGGTTTAACTTTTGCTAGATTTTCTCACCACACGTCAATTATTAATCACCCGCGTTTGGTGAATAGAAACTAAATGCAGCTTAGTCGTAGCGTGCTCATGAACAATTTTACCGAATCGACCACGTATCAATTTCTTTTCGTGCTTCGTGACCACTACGAATTGTGAAAAAATATAATGGCAGAAAAAACTGAAATTCTTCATTGAAATAAAAGAAACACATCGATAAATAATAAAACTGCTTGATCATTCATTCTAAATTCATCAAAAGATTGTGAATAGTGTGACGTGCATTTATTCGAGACAATATTTACAAAACAGCGATAGAGTGGCTTGAATGAGTTACATTCATTGTGAAAATAGGAAAGGAGAGGAAGGGAACAGAAGGCTCCGGATTATTTCAATTTAAGACATCTGGCGTCTTAATGTAATATCCCCCGTGTACAGCTGAAATGGTTACGGAACACCAACCTCTTCTGTTTTGTTGAATAACATTTTTTTTCGGTTTTCACAACCCTTCTGAGTTAATTGGATAAATCTCGCGCTTACTGACTATGAAATTGAACACTTTTTACAGAGAAGAAAAAATAATACCATTTTAGAACCGAGTCTCTATGGAACATGTGAATTAACAATAGATTCTACTAACTTTAAATAGGGCGCATCACCACGATGGGAGCCACAGATTGCGACATTGTGCGAAGCCGGTCAACAATATCATCCACAGCATTTATCCGAAGACGGACGCTGGACAACCGACTTAAGCATCAAAACGCCGGCAACCACATGCTTACGCGACAAAATGGATCTCTTGGAACATTGTAAAAAGGTAAGATTGTTTAAATCACTCTAATTCGTTCGAGTATTTGCTTTGGGGCGAATTTTTTTCTTACTTAAAGGTTAATTTAACGGACCTATCAGTTCAAAAGCTCGTTTGTTACTTAATTTTTATTATCAACAATGAAATTAGAAGAAATTTCTAGACGAAAAAGATGTGTAATTATTTTGGAAATTATGTTTCCAACATTTTCTTCTCCAATTCATTACAAATCATACACAGTCGTCTTTAATTCGACTTTGAATTTTCGGGATTCGTTCGAAATTGGAAATATTGTTTGAAATTTATTTGAAGTTTATATAAAGCGATATGAAATGAAGTAACTCGACATAAAATGAATGGAAGAAAATAAACACGAGTAAAACCTATGCCGATGGTATCGCGTGTACGGCATTGAACTTTGTCTGGGCCGAAGTTGTGACAGAATGTTTTCTCCCACACGCAAGCTCCTTACTGCGCAACGACCATCCGCACCTGTTCGAAAGACAGACGAAAAAAAAATCATATGAATAAATCGCAATTTCATGTCATACATTTCTAATAAAGAGAACGAAGGCAGACGGCTTTTGCTAACAGAAAGTATGAATAATAGCCATAATCTCGAAATATTACCACGATGTAAAATACACTGTGAATGGTTATGATCGACTCAATGCGGTGGTGTGCTGAAACTGGGAAAAAAAGTTGTAATAATTTTGGAATTGGTAGAAAAGTTTTTGCTAGAGATTTACATTTTACAATGTTGATTCACCTCATTTCATTTGAACCAGCATCATCATATGCATTGAGCATATTTCATCGCTTATTATTATCTTCTCTTAAGGAATTACCCCATGTGCAACTATCACCTCGATTACATGCAATATCTGGATATGAACTTATTCGGCACAATTCTAGGTTATAAATGGGAAGAAGAAAAAAAAACAAACTGTAGGGAATCAAAACGTTTCAGCATTTGTACACTTGAAATAGGCAACAAGATGCATTTAATTCAAATGGAACGCAAATCAAACTGCAAAACTTTTGAAATGTTACAGAAACTTTCCCAATTATAAAATACTAGATTGAAAGAGCCCACAGCAGGAGGGAACCAAACGAAAAAATATAAAGGCACTTTGATGATGGATAAAAAACGATGTAGAAGAAAAATTCACGATATATTCCACTCATAACTTGGATTTCATTGCACATTTTAACGCAGACGATTCCGAAAATGCTCCCATTGTATTTCAACAAGCTAATAAATTTGTAAATTGTCTATTGATATGCCCACCGACTGCCTGGCTTAATAGTAACGTAAAAATTATGGAAATAACGTAATGTCAGTAATTAATTGAAAGCGTGTGTGTGTATATTTCACCTTTGAACGAATGCAAATTCTTATTGGGTATGGCAGAAGAACTTCTTGTTTGTACTCTATACAAACCAAACCAGGAAATTCCCAGCTACGTGTAATTAATGATATACAAATCCTTTTGAACATGTTTTGACACACAAACTCCACTAATACGAATCAAATCGAATTTGAGTATGTGCATGTGTGGCAAATTATCCACCCGTAATGACTTCATGTCTTCAGAACTACACACACACTCACAAAGTTCGACTGTTTGATTATATTCACATAGTGTAGAACTTTTCATGCTACATGTACCAATGCTATATGTACAATGCTATACTATATTGGAATTCGGTTTTATTGACGGCAAAAGTAAGACTTAAGTTTCGATGCATACGTCAAAGTTCAGTAACTGCATCTCACAAATAAATATAAATACAAGAGATGCTATACCTACCGAAGCACGATTACAACAACTCAAAGATATGAAAACTTTTGTGCATGCGGAAATTTAATTCTGGGGCGTAAACGATGAGGGCAATTGGTATTGATAGAACGAAAATATCTAAAAAGAATGAGAGGCAAACTTAAGTAAGTTTTTCAGATCATGTTCTTTGTGTCTTTACTCGCATCCGTAATGGCAAACCTCGAGATATGAACGCCATTGTATACACTCATGACGAGAGAGAGAGAGAGAGAGAGAGAGAGAGAGAGAGAGAGAGAGAGAGAAAATGTTGTTTCTCTCTTGATCTTGGATTCAACGTTTGCTCTCTTTCGTAACAAAAGAACCAGAAATAATAGGAAAATATGTGGCCAAATTTTTTTAATGGGGCAATGTTTGTTGAATGAATACGAAGAATGAACAACACTTGCAGATTTCTCTTCCATTTAATTAAATGAAAATTACAAAACAATCGACTGTTTGCATGACTGTTTTTTTTTCTGGTAGCGATAGCACAGCCATGATTTCAGTTTCCATTTTGTTCTCGCCATCCTTTTGTTCAACCGTCGTCCGATACAGCGTACATATACGTATGTATGCCTTTAGTGATTCTCACTCGTGCTAGAAAAAGGCAAACGTTCCAAATTGCGATGACGCCGTAAAATCGAACAGATTGCGTTTTTGTACTTGTAATTTCGACACTTTTCGTCTGCTTTGTTTTACTCCGCCATTTCAATTTTAATTGGAAATTTTAAAAGCTTTTGCCTGCTCCGTGATAAAAGCAGCATTTTGCCTTTGTTTTCCCGACTGGTTTTATGTGTGCAACGTTCAAACAACCAAAAGAACAATTTTATCGACTTTGGCGTCGACGGCTTATTATCGATGGTTCTGCTAACAATGCAGAATGATGCTCTATTGCTTGGTTGTATTTATTGGTTGCCATTTCATTGATTTCATTTCTCGATTAACTTCAAATCGAATGCATCACTTCGAATTTCTTCCTAATAGATAGTAATTAGTGCATTGGTTGAAGAAATCAAATAAATTATAGAAGTAAAAAATGTAATTCTTATTACTTTATTACCTACTTATTACTATAATAAGATGACCTATTAGTAATAAGTCTATCTTATTACAGTAATAAGATTGTAATAAGATTGTAATTGTAATAAGATTGTAATAAGTATCTTATTACCTTTGGTGCAAAAAAAAATCGCAAAGAAAGTTTCATGTAAAAAACATGTCAATTTTTGCCAGTCAAAAAAATGTTGAAAAAAAATGTGTGAAACATGAAACTTATTACATCCTATTACAATAACAATCTTATTGCTGTAATAAGATGATCTTATTACTTGTTACAATCTTATTACAATCATCTTATTACAATCTTATTACTGTAATAAAATGAAAGTAATAAGTAATAAGTTACTAATTACTTTACTTCTATAAAATAAATAAGATTCTGTGAAAGGTTTTTTTTCAAATGATACATTATGGACTCCATAATATGGAGGCTCATTTGTTTGATTACAACTTCAAAGCAAAAATTAAATAAAAGACGAATTTTATTGATTAAAATGAGGAAATTCTAGTTCCAAATTTTGAATCAGCTCCATTGAGTTGCTTGATTCACTGAAATCGGCATCTCTTTTAATCGGAAAATTATTTAGTCAATATTGTTCTATTTGGGAGTTCTTTAGTCCCAAATGTGGACCGGCTGTCGCACGACAAAATTTATTGGTCTGGAAATTCAAATGGATGCGTTCATTGAATATATTAGATATCATTGAGTTAAATCAGCAAATAGGCTTGACAGCAAACAAGGCTTGCATCACAAGTGCATCACATACAGCTGTCTTCATATTGAACATTGGACATTGGACAAATGTCACACTGGATAATGAAAATTACCGCACACATTTGTTGTTCAAACCAATAATGAATTTGGAGATCACTGAACAAATTACGTCTGGTCTTGACATTTATCACGCCCATTACATACATTACAGCTTAGCTCAGATTTTAGTACATGAATCTCACAAAATTGGTGTGTTCAAAATGTAAAGAGATCAAATTGTTAATTCAAATGACTTAAGGAAATTTCTTGTTATGGAAACAATACAAAATATGCTAACACTTCGAATTTGAAGAAAATAAAATATTTATTCCATAAAATTACATTGAAAAAAATAAATGCTTCACAAATTAAACATTTTGTTGGGTACACAAATACAAATTAATCAAAAAACTGAAATAATCATAGAATTCGAGAATAATTCTGTAGATTAAAAATCACGTGAAAAATCATTAAAATGTCTCATTTTAAGCCATTTCCAAATTAATGCCAGTGTTCATTTCTGACTAAATGACTATTTCGTCTGACTCTGTTTCGAACATTCTATTGGCATACACATTTATTCCGATTTTAATTCGAAATTTCCATTTCGTTGAAGGAAATTTGGAAACTATATATATCGAGGGGTAAATCACTCTAAAGTAATTTGTAATAGAGAAAGTAATCGAGAAAGTAATTTACGTGTAAAAATCTCGATTACTTTTAAATTTTTTAGAACTAATCGAGATTTTTACACGTCAATTACTTTCTCTATTACAATTTACTTTAGAGTGATTTGCCCCTCGATATATGCCTTATTCAAGCGTCTTGAATTATGTAAATCATAAAATAGAACTTTATTTCATTCACTCGTTGAAGATTTTGCCTATTTTTATGACGTCAAAAATGAAACTAATGCCAAAGTAAATAGGCAAAATGTTAAAAGAAAACACGGAAATTCCGTGCACAGCGGATTATGTGCTAACGTTAGTATTTATGTAAATTTTGCATTTAAAATTAGTTGAAATATTGAAATTGGTGTTTTCAATCCACCGCGCACTGTAAAATAACAATGGCAAAAACGGAAGGTTGTTTTAAAATCCATTCAAGAATTTTTCGTTGTGTGCGAATGAACAAATTCTTTAGTTGCTTCTTGCTATTTTATCACTGGTTGAATTCGTTTTGACGCATTTGAAATGCAAAATTTGCAACTAACACGACTTTGGCGTATGATTTCCAGCATTAATTCGATTTTAAAGTGGAAAGCACGGGATATGCATCAGCACATATTCAACCATTGCACCATACCGGTTCCCTTGGCTCGACATACACACACACACTCACACACAAACACGTTGCACTACGAAGCATATTTCGAAAGCAAAGTGAAAATAATTCTTCGTGTGTACATTTCCATTTTTACTGCATTATGCATCAACTGACGGCGGCGGTAGCGCGGCAACGTCAATTAACATTTGTTTTGTTCTGCCATTTTGTGCGCGATTTTCTTTTTCCACTCAAACTCAAATATTATCCATGCATATTGTACATGTTCATCATCTCTCTTTTGAGTCGTAGTTTCAGTTTTTGATATTGTGTGTGTATGTGTGGAAGATTTGATGACGATTTAGCTTTGAAACATCCGCTGTGGATGATTATGTTGAACCACTAAAAGCGCGAATAATCAAAGAGATACAAATTTTTGGAATTTCCAAGCAATCAAATCAATTGGCTTAGTCATATTCATTCCCATGCTTTTTGTGAAAACATTCTCCACACTTTTCGTGGGCAATCTTATTGTCCTTGAAAATATCTAACATTATGATAACGTTTAGTGCTGATTAGTAAGAAAGTTAGAGAAGAAGTTTTTCATTGGAAGTCAACAAAATTCTTCGCATTTGTTTTGAATAATGTGGATAAATGTTATCACAATAATTTATCTTTTGTAAATAAATATTCACTTGGTGGGGAAGTACAAGGTAAGTTCAACTCATCTGAATGCGTGAATCAATGTCTTGAAAAAGTTATCATTCCAGTTATATGCATAGAATTTTCCAACGATTTAGAATTATATACGGTGTGGAGGACAAACCATAATAATCAGCATGGGTATATGAGATGCGAGCAAGACTAAAATCAAAAGCTTGAACAAAATCCAAGTGAGACCAAGTAAAAGTGCTGTCTTTGTTCCAATAAAAAACAATAACAAGAGTATTGTGGTAAAATTTTCAAGTAGAACTAGACACGTATTTTGTCAAGAAATTTCAACTGCTTTAACACATGCTTGACCTACAATCGATATTATACCGTTTCTACCGCCAAAAAAAGTCATCATCACTCGTCTTCTTGTTCAACTCAATTGAGATTGAAATTGTGTCAATTCAAGCGTTATTTCAG